>NW_027311920.1:537500-550297 GCF_040954645.1 Diabrotica undecimpunctata | reverse complement strand
AATCCAACTCAGAAACCAACGCCGAAACCCCGACAACAACCTAACAACCAGGGAAACGACGAGAGGGGCACCCACTAAGCCTCTCTCCAGATGCGGTGCCCCAACTTAATCCAATCAACGCCATGAAAGTTTCAAATCTGCCACGAATCGATGTGAACATCAATTCAAAGAAAGCCCAGGTCCTCATCGATACCGGTGCATCGATGAATTATATCAATCCTGACTTGGTTCAAGCGGCAGATATTCATAAAAGGCGGAGAATGGTCCAGTTGGCTTGCAAACACACCACTACACATAGTCAGGGTACAGTCGAAGTCACGATCGATTTTGGAAGTTTCCAGTCCACAACGAGATGTGCCATTGTAAAAGATCTGAACCAAGATCTAATTCTGGGTATGCCATGGCTCCAAAAAGAAGAGGTACTAATAGACATTAACCGAAAATGTCTACACGTGGGAAAAGAATCACGAAAAGTCCTCTACTGGAAGTCGCATTCAGCCAAACAATGCAACTCAAAGACTCAACTCCAAGACGACCAAGCTCCACAATTTGCAGTCCCAACCGTAAGGGAACTCCTGCAGGAGTACGAAGACGTCTTCGACGATAAACTTAAACAACCCACTACCCGAGACACGGTGATGGAAATCAAGCTGACAGACACACGGCCGATCAATACGAAGCCATTTAAATGTTCTCCAGCTAAGAAGAAAATAATGTTCGATGAAGTCCAGGAGATGCTTGCAGCAGGTGTCATCCGACCAAGTCGATCACCCTATAACAGCCCAGTGGTGATCGTCAAGAAGAAGGATGGCACGCCTCGATTTTGTGTTGATTATCGTAAAATCAACAAGATAACAATCGACGAGGTCTCCGCCCTACCGCCAATCCACGATGCAATTAAAGAGCTAGGAACGGCGAGAATATTTTCGACATTAGATTTGAAGAGTGGTTTTTGGCAAATACCACTACACAAAGATTCGATTCCGCTGACAGCATTCAGTCTACCCGACGGATCGTCTTATGAGTTCGTAGTTATGCCATTCGGACTCAAAAATGGACCTGCAGCCTTCCAAAAATTGGTTACATCAGTTTTCGCTGGTTTCATAGACGAATTTGTAAAAGTCTATATGGATGATATAATCATTTATTCCAACTCCTGGGAAGATCATCAGAAGCATCTCCACCTCGTCCTAGAGCGACTCAGAACACATGGACTCTGGGTTTCGTTGAAAAAATGTCGGTTTGCTACCAACACGTTAGAGTATTTGGGCCACAAAGTAACCGACACAGATACTCAACCCTTGGAAAAACATTGTGAGAAAATCCAAGGTTTTCAGCGACCCAAATCTGTCAAACAACTGAGAAGTTTTATTGGGACAGCAAACTGGCTCCGAGATTTTGTTCCAAACTTCGCAGTCATTATCACTCCTTTGACTGACTTAACATCGAAAAAGAAATATTTCAAATGGACGCCAGAAGCCGAGACAGCTTTCAACACATTGAAAACAGCCCTATCTGGAGATCTTCACCTAGAGCGACCTGACATGAACCAGCCATTTAGCCTGCAGACTGATGCCTCCGAATATGGTATGGGGGCTGTCCTATTTCAAGGCTCGACCGAAGAACGGAAGATAATTGCTTACGCTTCCACTAAACTTCGACCAGCCGAAAGAAAATATCATATAAATGAAAAAGAGTGCTTAGCAGTTATATGGGCACTTAAGAAATTTCGTCACTTCCTCCAGGAGAAAAAATTCACTCTTCTCACCGACAGTACAGCGTTGCTATGGTTAGACAAATACCAAGCCGACAAAGCCAAACTGTCAAGATGGTCACTGCTATTACAGGAATTTAATTTCGAGGTGGTTCATATACCAGGGAAAGAAAACCAACTTCCTGATCACCTCTCACGAAATCCAGCAGAAAATGACCAAACCACAGAAGAAGACATAGACAGTCAAATTGACCGAATCTCCTGGCCAATACAGTCTCCGCCTGAAGCCGAACCAGAGGACTTCCCATTACTCTGCCTTTTAGACGACGAAGAAGAAGGGGCAGAACACCCCATCCTCGACGATTTGAGAGAAATGCCTCTGCAAACCAGAATCGCACGAAGTCACCAGGTGCAAACAGGCATGCAGAGGTTCGTTCGAAGATGGCATAAAATCACCACCAGAGGCCCGAGGAACGAAGTCGAGCAGAGCCTGCTAGAAGAATTTGTAGTAGAAAACAACACAGCCTACTACACAGCCGGCCAAAACCTCAGAAAAATCCTCGTACCCGATGCTTTCAGACCCGAAGTCCTGGAGTGTTATCATGACAGCGAGGAAGCAAATCACCCCGGCCAGGAGGAGACCACAAGGGCCATTAAAGAAGTATATTACTGGCCAACAATCGCAAAAGATGTGACAAAATATGTCAGGTCATGCCTGATATGTGCCACGACGAAGGCCGCAGCCAGACAGCCAAAAGCACCCATTATTCCTAGAGAGCCTGTAAATCCTTGGGAAAGGATATCTTTCGACATTCTTGGGCCGTATCCAGCCGCAAGAGGCACCAAAAATAGATATGTTCTTCTAGCCACTGACTGCCTCAGTAATTGGATCGAGTACAGATGTTCGACAGCCGCAAAAAGCCGGGACATCATCCGTTTCCTACAAGAAGAAATATGTAATAGATGGGGCAGGCCATCCACTATCATTACAGATAATGGTGTTCAATTCAGGACAGATGCTTGGGAACGTTTTCTCCGAAAACATAATATCCAAGGCGAACGAAGTCCAATCTACCACCAGCGGGCCAACCCGGTAGAGAGACGAGTCCAGGAATTGAAGAAAGGTCTTCGTGCACGAGTTTCATCCCCTGAGGACCCCAGATGGGAATCCTACCTAGCTGATGTTATTTTCAGCCTTCGTACCCGCCAAAATGAAGCCACAGGCCAGACTCCGGCGGAACTTTTACTGGGCTACAGACCGAGAAGATCTCAGGAAACTGAGCACCAGGTGAGACGTGAAGAGACACGCCAGCAGAGGGTCGAACGAGCCGTTCAACGAGCCACCCTATACGCCAGGAATCTCTTCCCAGAAAACGAGGATGTCCGCCAACCCAGAACCTACTTACAAGGCGAACAAGTCTTGGTAAGGAACCATACCAGAGGGAACTTCGGCCCCACCTGGACGGGCCCCCACACCATCCTCAGAGTGGCAGGAGACCATACGTACGAAGTACGTAGAGATCAAGATGTCGACAGAGTCATCCACGTAGACGACATCAGGCCAGCTCCACCACCACGGGATGCCCCCGTATAAGCCCCACGTAAGTGTTTAAACAGACTAATAATTCTCTTTTTTCCCATATAAAAACATTTTTTTACAAACTTTTGTAAGTGTAAATCCTTAAAAACTTTTCGTCATATTTACAAACTTTGCCAAGTGAATTTGATATTTTAACTGCGAATTTTACAAGTGTTTAAACACCACACATTGACATTTTAGATTTTTCCTACATTTTTATACCCTCAAAAGACAATTTAATATTGAAAATTTTCTCTTTTATTTCATACTCTAAGTATTTTTAAATTTTTACAACTATATTGGAAGATTGCAGAAATCAATTTTACCTAATTTGATTTACAAGCAATATATTTTCAGTTCAAAAGTTTTAGTCTGTCTGGCAACTTCCCAATAGAAGTGTAAAAACTTAGAATAATTTCGAAGCTGATTTAGATTTAGCTGAGAATTATTGTACTTTGACGTTTAATTTTTTTTTTTAATAAATTATCTCAAAACATTTTCCTTGCAGGAATATCTCGCATAACATGTATTTTCGAGTGAAATTATATATTTTATATTATCGTTACAGCTCTATAAGTGTCACAATCATTTCAAGTTTTATAAATATTTCATGCCTTAAAATATTGTACAAGGCGCATTTCAACTTGGATAGACACTCTGCGGTAACCAATTAAATATGTTTCACGAATTTATGCACTTGGGGAGATACCGAGTCGATATTCCACTTAACAATTTTCACACTGTGTATTAATTGTAACCTTATCACAATCTCTTTGTTTTATATATACCTTTTTGACTTATAACTTGAATATTGAATGTCTTAATTATGACTATTTTTATTTTTAATAAATGGCCTAGTTATAAGAATTTTCCTTTGCTACAATTATATATTGAAATTATATTGTACCAATGTTTTCGTTTCTTTTACATATGTTTATTAATTGTGAATTTCATATGTTTACTGAAAAATTTTTTTGTATTTTTGTAAAATTTTCTTAATTTTTTTCAATAAAAAACACCCTACCAACAGGTCTTCGGAGGGGAGGGAGTGTCGCCAAGGTAACCAATCACGACAAAGATTGTTACTTTGGCCGGCCAATCACAGCGCTCGTTATTAACTTCGCTGTCATTGGCCTCTCGGCGGAAGTGTGCTGAATTTTCTCAAACACGATGTGTATAAAAGAACAGCACATCTTCCGATCGGGGTCCAGTCGCACATACTCTACTAGCCCCGTTAGACCTTGTTGGTTCGGTGCGCTACCAAGCTACCTTTGAGTTTTATTTATTACCGCTATCCTGTTATCGTCGAAGACGTCCTGAAGTAAAGAAATACTTACTAATGGTTATTCAATTTAGAAGTTAAATCATCGAGAATACGAGAACCGGCGTGTCGACTGCAAAACGCTTCCTGACAGTAGAACACGACTTACTGAGATAGAAAAGACATTGGTCTTAGAACTACCTCACATCGTGTCGAACTGACCACAGCGTTATTTGGGCCTGTCACGGTAAAGAGCGAATAAAAGCCCCGACGGGGACTTGTAATTGCTTTTCCGATCAGGTTGAGCTGCAATAACGTTTCGTCTCCGAAACCTTACGCAAATAGTAACTATATCAAATACTGTTAGCGAAAAGGTAGCTATACGAAGCGACTGGCAGCAGGAAGGGTCGACACGACCGGCATTCTCATACCTCTCTCGAGGAGAGGGAACACGGCTCCACGACGTGAGAAGGCCGACATCTCTGTGGAATTTGAGGTATACACCACGCATCAGAATTCTAACAAATATATAATTCATGTAAGAACGTTTTATCTGTAAGAAAGCTCGAACGGTTAGAGAATTATGATTGCCGGTGTCCCCTCACCTATCACAGAGGTTCGGCGGATCTTCTTGCCCGTAACGGCCGATATCCTAAATAATTCCTTAAATACGAAGATGGACTCTCGAAACTTGAGATCCTCTTCAAGAGCGGCGGTCGTAGATCGTCCAGAAACTCCTGAAAACCAGGAGGACGCCACGGCCGTACGACAATACACTCTTCACCTCTCGACTCCTACCCATTATTCTCCTCTTACGACAGGCAGGTACTTCTTGCCACGGCCGTGTTCTTATCTTTGAAAGCAGAACGGACACACACACACACGCACACACACACACTCACACGCACACGCACACACTCTCCACCTCTCGACTCCTATCCATTAGTCGCCTCTTACGACAGGCGTGGCCTTCTTGCCACCGCTTTTTTCTAATCTCTGCGAGCGAAGGGTCACACACACACATACACACACACACACTCACACACACACACACGCACACACGCACGCACACACGCACACACACATACTCTCACACACACACAAACACGCACCCACGCACACACACATACATTCTTCACCTCTCGACTCCTACCTATTAGTCGTCTCTCACGACAGACAGGGCTTTCTTGCCTCGGCCGTGTTCTTATCTCTGCAAGCCGAACTAACACACACACATACTCACACACGCACACACACTCACACACACACACGCACACACGCACGCACACACGCACACACACATACTCTCACACACACACAAACACGCACACACGCACACACACATACATTCTTCACCTCTCGACTCCTACCTATTAGTCGTCTCTCACGACAGGCAGGACCTTCTTGGCACGGCCGTGTTCTTATCTCTGCGAGCCGAACGGACACACACACACACTCACGCACACACACGCACACACATACGCACACACGCACACACACACACAAATACACTCTTCACCTCTCGACTCCTACCCATTAGTCGCCTCTTACGACAGGCATGGACTTATTGCCTCGGCCGTATTCTAATCTCTGCGAGCCGAACGGACACACACATACATACACACACACACTCACACACACACACGCACACACGCACGCACACATACACTCTTCACCTCTTGACTCCTACCCATTAGTCGCCCCTTACGACAGGCATGGCCTTCTTGCCACCGCTGTTTTCTTATCTCCGCGAGCCGAAGGGACACACACACACACATACACACACACTCACACACACACACACACGCACACACGCACGCACACATACACTCTTCTGCTCTCGACTCCTACCCCTTAGTCGCCCCGTACGATTTGCATGGCCTTCTTGCCACGGCTGTTTTCTTATCTCTGCGAGCCGAAGGGACACACACACACACATACACACACACACACACACTCACAAACACACACACACGCACACACGCACGCACACACGCACACGCACACGCAAACACGCACGCACACACGCACACACACATACACTCACACACACACACACGCACACACTCTCCACCTCTCGACTCCTATCCATTAGTCGTCTCTTACGACAGGCAGGGCCGTCTTGCTACGGACGTGTTCTTATCTCTGAGAGCCAAACGGACACACACACACACTCGCACACACACATACACATACATACACGCTTCACCTCTCGACTCCTACCCATTAGTCGCCTCTTACGACGTTCAGCGACTTCTTGCCACGGCCGTGTTCTTATCTCTGCAAGCCGAACGGACACACACACACTCACACACACACGCACGCACACACGCACACACACACGCACCCACGCACACGCACACGCACACGCACACACTCACAAACACACACACACACACGCACGCACACACGCACACACACATACATTCTTCACCTCTCAACTCCTACCCATTAGTCGCTCATTACAACAGGCATGGCCTTCTTGCCACGGCCGTATTCTTATCTCTGCGAGCCGAAGATACACACACACACACTCATACACACACACGCACACTCTTTACCTCTCGACTTCTACCCATTAGTCGCCTCTTACGACAGGCATGGCCTTCTTGCCACGGCTGTATTCTTATCTCTGCAAGCCGAACGGACACACATACATACACACACACTCACACACGCACACACACATAAACTCTTCACCTCTCGACTCCTACCTATTAGTCGCCTCTTACGATAAGCATGGCCTTCTTGCCACGGCTGTAATCTTATCTCTGCGAGCCGAAGGACACACACACATACACACATACACGCACACACACACGCACACACGCACATACATACACTCTCCATCTCGCGACTCCTACTCATTAGTCACCTCTTACGACAGGCAGGGCCTTCTTGCCACGGCCGTATTCTTTTCTCTGCGAGCCGAAGGACACACACACACACAGTCACACACGCACATACACACACGCACACACACACACATACACTACTTACCTCTTGACTCCTAACCATTAGTCGCCTCTTACGACAGGCAGGGCCTTCTTGCCTTGGTTGTGTTCGTATCTCTGCGAGCCGAAGGACACACACACACACACATACAAACACACACACACACTCACAAACACACACACACGCACACACGCACGCACACACGCACACGCACACGCACACACGCACGCACACACGCACACACACATACACACACACACACACACACGCACACTCGCACACACACATATATTCTTCACCTCTCGACTCCTACCTATTAGTGGCCTCTTACGACAGGCAGGGCCTTCTTGCCTCAACCGTGTTCTTATCTCTGCAAGCCGAACGGACACACACACACACGCACACACACACACGCACACACAAATACACGCACACAGGCACACGCACACACTCTCCACCTCTCGACACCTATCCATTAGCCGCCTCTTAAGACAGGCAGGGCCTTCTTGCTACGGCCGTAATCTTATCTCTGCGAGCCGAGCGGACAAAAACACACAGTCACACACACACACATACACTATTCACCTCTCGACTCCTCCCTTTTGGTCGCCTCTTACGAGAGGCAGGGCCTTCTTGCCCCGGCCGTATTCATATCTCTGCAAGCCGAACGGACACACACACTCATACACACACACTCACACACGCACAAACACACACACACGCACACACGCACACACACATACACTCTTCACCTCTCGACTCCTACCTTTTAGTCGCCTCTTACGATAAGCAGGGCCTTCTTGCCGCGGTCGTGTTCTCATCTCTGCAAGCCAAACTAACACACACACATACTCACACACGCACACACACACGCACACACACACGCACACACGCACACACACACATACACTCTTCACCTCTCGACTCCTACTTATTAGTCGACCCTTACAAGAGGCAGGGCCTTCTGGCCTCGGCCGTATTCTTATCTCTGCAAGCCAAACGGACACACACATACACACACACTCACACACGCCCACACACGCACACACGCACACACACACACACATACACTCTTCACCTCTCGACTCCTACCCATTATTCTCCTCTTACGACAGGCAGGGACTTCTTGCCACGGCCGTGTTCTTATCTTTGCAAGCCGAACGGACACACACACATACTCACACACGCACACACACACGCACACACGCACACACACACACATACACTCTTCACCTCTCGACTCCTACCTATTAGTCGCCCCTTACAACTGGTAGGGTCTTCTTGCCTTTGCCGTATTCTTACCTCTGCAAGCCAGACGGACACACACACATACACACACACTCACACACGCACACACACACGCACACACGCACACACACACATACACTCTTCACCTCTCGACTCCTACCCATTAGTCGCCTCTTACGACAGGCAGGGCCTTCCTGCCACGGCCATGTTCTTATCTCTGCGAGCCGACCGGACACACACACACATACAAGAACACACACACACGAACGCACACACGCGCACACACACATATACACTCTTCACCTCTCGACTCCTACCCACTATTCTTCTCTTTCGAAAGGCAGGGACTTCTTGCCACGGTCGTGTTCTTATCTCTGCAAGACGAACGCACACACGCACACGCACACACGCACACACACACACACATACACTCTTCACCCTCGACTCCTACCCATTAGTCGCCTCTTACGATAGGCAGGGCCTTCCTGCCACGGCCATGTTTTTATCTCTGCGAGCCGACCGGACACACACCCACTCACACACACACATACAAGAACACGCACACACACGCACGCACACACGCGCACACACACATATACACCCTCCACCTTTCGACTCCTATCCATTAGTCGCCTCTTAAGACAGGCATGACCTTATTGCCTCGGCCGTATTCTAATCTCTGCGAGCCGAATGGACACACACATACATACACACACACACTTACACACGCACAAACACACACATACCCACACACACACATACACTATTCACCTTTCGACTCCTACCTATTAGTCGCCCCTTACAAGAGAGAGGGCCTTCTTGCCTCGGCCGTATTCTTATCTCTGCAAGCCAAACGGACACACACACAAATACAGACATATACTCACACACGCACAAATACACGCACACACACAAAGACACATACACTTTTCACCTCTCGACTCCTATTCATTAGTCGCCTCTTACGACAGGCAGGGACTTCTTGCCACGGCCGTGTTCTTATCTCTGCGAGCCGAACGGACACACACATACTTACACACACACACACGCACCTACGCACACACACACGCACACACGCACACACACACACAAATACACTCTTAACCCCTCGACTCCTACCCATTAGTCGCATCTTACGACAGGCATGGACTTATTGCCTCGGCCGTATTCTAATCTCTGCGAGCCGAACAAACACACACACTGACACACACACATTCACACACACACTCACACACGTACGCACACACGCACACTCACACACACACTCTCCACCTCTCGACTCCTACCCATTAGTCGCCTCTTACGACAGGCAGGGCCTTCTTGCCTGGGCCGTATTCTTATCTCTGCAAGCCAAACGGACACACACACACAAATAAACACACATACTCACACACGCAAAAACACACGCACACACACAAAGACACATACACTCTTCACCTATCGACTCCTACCCATTATTCTCCTATTACGACAGGCAGGGACTTCTTGCCACGGCCGTGTTATTATCTCTGCGAGCCGACCGGACACACACACACTGACACACACACACATTCACACACACACTCACACACTTACGCACACACGCACACACACATACACTCTTCACCTCTCGACTCCTACCCATAATTCTCCTCTTACGACAGGCAGGGACTTCTTGCCACAGCCGTGTTCTTATCTCTGCAAGCCGAACGGACACACACACACGCACACACACACGCACACGCACACGCACACGCACACACTCTTCACCTCTCGACTCCTACCCATTATTCTCCTCTTACGACAGGCAGGGACTTCTTGCCACGGCCGTGTTCATATCTCTGCAAGCGGAACGGACACACACATACACACACTCACACACACACGCACACACGCACGCACACACGCACACACGCACACACACATACACTCACACACACAAACACGCACATACGCACACACACATACATTCTTCACCTCTCGACTCCTACCTATTAGTCGTCTCTCACGACAGGCAGGGTCTTCTTGCCTCGGCCGTGTTCTTATCTCTGCAAGCCGAACGGACACACACACACTCACACACACACACACACATACACTCTTAACCTCCCGACTTCTACCCATTAGTCGCCTCTTACGACATTCAGGGACTTCTTGCCACGGACGTATTCTTATCTCTGCAAGCCGAACGGACACACACATACACACACACACTCACACACACACGCACACACGCACCCACGCACACACACACACGCACACACGCACACACACACAAATACACTCTTCACCTCTCGACTCCTACCCATTAGTCGCATCTTACGACAGGCATGGACTTATTGCCTCGGCCGTATTCTAATCTCTGCAAGCCGAACGGACACACACACACTGACACACACACACATTCACACACACACTCACACACGTACGCACACACGCACACACACACATAAACTCTTCACCTCTCGACTCCTACCCATTATTCTCCTATTACGACAGGCAGGGTCTTCTTGCCTCGGCCGTGTTCTTATCTCTGCAAGCCGAACGGACACACACATACTCACACACACACACATACACTTTTAACCTTTCGACTCCTACCCATTAGTCGCCCTTTACGACAGGCAGGGCCTTCTTGCCACGGCCATGTTCTTATCTCTGCGAGCCGAACGGACATACACACACACTCACACACACACACACGCACACACGCACATACACTTTTCACCACTCGCCTCCTACTTATTAGTCGCCCACTCTTCACCTCTCGACTCCTACCCATTAGTCGCCCCGTACGATTTGCATCGGCTTCTTGCCACGGCTGTTTACTTATCTCTGCGAGTTAAAGGGACACACACACATACACACACACACTCACAAACACACACACACACACGCACGCACACACGCACACACACATACACTCACACACACACAAACACGCACACACGCATACACACATACATTCTTCACCTCTCGACTCCTACCTATGAGTCGCCTCTTACGACAGGCAGGGCCTTCTTGCCTTGGCCGTGTTCTTATCACTGCAAGCCGAACGGACACACACACCTACTCACACACGCACACACACACGCACACACGCACACACATATTCACTCTTCACCTCTCGACTCCTACCTATTAGTCGCATCTTACGATAGGCAGATCCTTGTTGCCTCGGTCGTGTTCTTATTTCTGCAAGCCGAACTAACACACACACATACTCACACACGCACACACACACGCACACTCGCACACACACACATACACTCTTCACCTCTCGAATCCTACTTATTACTCGCCTCTTACGACAGGCAGGGCCTTCTTGCCACGGCTGTGTTCTTATCTCTGCGAGCCGACCGCACACACACACACTCACACACACTCACACACTTACATACACACACACTTAAACACGCACGCACACACACACACATACACTCTTCACCTCTCGACTCCTACCCATTATTCTCCTCTTACAACAGGCAGGGACTACTTGCCACAGTCGAGTTCTTATCTCTGTGTGCCGAACGGACACACACACTTACACACACACCCACACACACACGCACGCACACACGCACACACACACACACGCACCCACGCACTTGCACACGCACACGCACACACTCTCAACCTCTCGACTCCTATCCATTAGTCGCCTCTTAAGACAGGCAGGGCCTTCTTGCCACGGACGTATTCTTATCTCTGCAAGCCGAACGGACACACATACATACACTCGCACACACACACACATACACGCTTCACCTCTAGACTCCTACCCATTAGTCGACTCTTACGACATTCAGGGACTTCTTGCCACGGCCGTTTTCTTATCTCTGCGAGCCGAACGGACACACATCCACACTCACACACACACACACGCAAGCACACATACAGTATTCACCTCTAGACTTCTACCCATTATTCTCCTCTTACGACAGGCAGGGATTTTGCCACGGCCGTGTTCTTATCTCTGCAAGCCGAACGGACACACATACACGCACACACAAACACACGCACACAGACACACACCCACACATGCACACACGCACACGCAT
>NW_027311920.1:525000-530000 GCF_040954645.1 Diabrotica undecimpunctata | reverse complement strand
CACATACACATACACACACACACTCACACACACACACGCACACACGCACGCACACACGCACACACACATACTCTCACACACACACAAACACGCACACACGCACACACACATACATTCTTCACCTCTCGACTCCTACCTATTAGTCGTCTCTCACGACAGGCAGGGCCTTCTTGCCTCGGCCGTCTTCTTATCTCTGCAAGCGAACTAACACACACACATACTCACACACGCACACACACGCACACACGCACACACACATACACTTTTCACCTCTCGACTCCTACTTATTAGTCGCCCACTCTTCAACTCTCGACTCCTACCCATTAGTCGCCCCGTACGATTTGCATCGCCTTCTTGCCACGGCCGTGTTCTTATCTCTGCAAGCCGAACGGACACACACACACACACGCACACACAAACACACGCACACAGGCACACACGCACACACGCACACGCACACGTACACGCACACACTCTCCACCTCTCGACTCCTATCCATTAGTCGTCTCTTACGACAGGCAGGGCCTTCTTGCTACGGACGTGTTCTTATCTCTGAGAGCCAAACGGACACACACACACACTCGCACACACACATACACATACATACACGCTTCACCTCTCGACTCCTACCCATTAGTCGCCTCTTACGACGTTCAGCGACTTCTTGCCACGGCCGTGTTCTTATCTCTGCGAGCCGAACGGACACACACACACTCACACACACACGCACGCACACACGCACACACACACGCACCCACGCACACGCACACGCACACGCACACACTCACAAACACACACACACACACGCACGCACACACGCACACACACATACATTCTTCACCTCTCAACTCCTACCCATTAGTCGCTCATTACAACAGGCATGGCCTTCTTGCCACGGCCGTATTCTTATCTCTGCGAGCCGAAGATACACACACACACACTCATACACACACACGCACACTCTTTACCTCTCGACTTCTACCCATTAGTCGCCTCTTACGACAGGCATGGCCTTCTTGCCACGGCTGTATTCTTATCTCTGCAAGCCGAACGGACACACATACATACACACACACTCACACACGCACACACACATAAACTCTTCACCTCTCGACTCCTACCTATTAGTCGCCTCTTACGATAAGCATGGCCTTCTTGCCACGGCTGTAATCTTATCTCTGCGAGCCGAAGGACACACACACATACACACATACATGCACACACACACGCACACACGCACATACATACACTCTCCATCTCGCGACTCCTACTCATTAGTCACCTCTTACGACAGGCAGGGCCTTCTTGCCACGGCCGTATTCTTTTCTCTGCGAGCCGAAGGACACACACACACACAGTCACACACGCACATACACACACGCACACACACACACATACACTACTTACCTCTTGACTCCTAACCATTAGTCGCCTCTTACGACAGGCAGGGCCTTCTTGCCTTGGTTGTGTTCGTATCTCTGCGAGCCGAAGGACACACACACACACACATACAAACACACACACACACTCACAAACACACACACACGCACACACGCACGCACACACGCACACGCACACGCACACACGCACGCACACACGCACACACACATACACACACACACACACGCACACTCGCACACACACATATATTCTTCACCTCTCGACTCCTACCTATTAGTGGCCTCTTACGACAGGCAGGGCCTTCTTGCCTCAACCGTGTTCTTATCTCTGCAAGCCGAACGGACACACACACACACGCACACACACACACGCACACACAAATACACGCACACAGGCACACGCACACACTCTCCACCTCTCGACACCTATCCATTAGCCGCCTCTTAAGACAGGCAGGGCCTTCTTGCTACGGCCGTAATCTTATCTCTGCGAGCCGAGCGGACAAAAACACACAGTCACACACACACACATACACTATTCACCTCTCGACTCCTCCCTTTTGGTCGCCTCTTACGAGAGGCAGGGCCTTCTTGCTCCGGCCGTATTCATATCTCTGCAAGCCGAACGGACACACACACTCATACACACACACTCACACACGCACAAACACACACACACGCACACACGCACACACACATACACTCTTCACCTCTCGACTCCTACCTTTTAGTCGCCTCTTACGATAAGCAGGGCCTTCTTGCCGCGGTCGTGTTCTCATCTCTGCAAGCCAAACTAACACACACACATACTCACACACGCACACACACACGCACACACACACGCACACACACACGCACACACGCACACACACACATACACTCTTCACCTCTCGACTCCTACTTATTAGTCGACCCTTACAAGAGGCAGGGCCTTCTGGCCTCGGCCGTATTCTTATCTCTGCAAGCCAAACGGACACACACATACACACACACTCACACACGCCCACACACGCACACACGCACACACACACACACACACATACACTCTTCACCTCTCGACTCCTACCCATTATCCTCCTCTTACGACAGGCAGGGACTTCTTGCCACGGCCGTGTTCTTATCTTTGCAAGCCGAACGGACACACACACATACTCACACACGCACACACACACGCACACACGCACACACACACACATACACTCTTCACCTCTCGACTCCTACCTATTAGTCGCCCCTTACAACTGGTAGGGTCTTCTTGCCTTTGCCGTATTCTTACCTCTGCAAGCCAGACGGACACACACACATACACACACACTCACACACGCACACACACACACACACACGCACACACACACATACACTCTTCACCTCTCGACTCCTACCCATTAGTCGCCTCTTACGACAGGCAGGGCCTTCCTGCCACGGCCATGTTCTTATCTCTGCGAGCCGACCGGACACACACACACTCACACACACACATACAAGAACACACACACACGAACGCACACACGCGCACACACACATATACACTCTTCACCTCTCGACTCCTACCCACTATTCTTCTCTTTCGAAAGGCAGGGACTTCTTGCCACGGTCGTGTTCTTATCTCTGCAAGACGAACGCACACACGCACACGCACACACGCACACACACACACACATACACTCTTCACCCTCGACTCCTACCCATTAGTCGCCTCTTACGATAGGCAGGGCCTTCCTGCCACGGCCATGTTTTTATCTCTGCGAGCCGACCGGACACACACCCACTCACACACACACATACAAGAACACGCACACACACGCACGCACACACGCGCACACACACATATACACCCTCCACCTTTCGACTCCTATCCATTAGTCGCCTCTTAAGACAGGCATGACCTTATTGCCTCGGCCGTATTCTAATCTCTGCGAGCCGAATGGACACACACATACATACACACACACACTTACACACGCACAAACACACACATACCCACACACACACATACACTATTCACCTTTCGACTCCTACCTATTAGTCGCCCCTTACAAGAGAGAGGGCCTTCTTGCCTCGGCCGTATTCTTATCTCTGCAAGCCAAACGGACACACACACAAATACAGACATATACTCACACACGCACAAATACACGCACACACACAAAGACACATACACTCTTCACCTCTCGACTCCTATTCATTAGTCGCCTCTTACGACAGGCAGGGACTTCTTGCCACGGCCGTGTTCTTATCTCTGCGAGCCGAACGGACACACACATACTTACACACACACACACGCACCTACGCACACACACACGCACACACGCACACACACACACAAATACACTCTTAACCCCTCGACTCCTACCCATTAGTCGCATCTTACGACAGGCATGGACTTATTGCCTCGGCCGTATTCTAATCTCTGCGAGCCGAACGGACACACACACACTTACACACACACATTCACACACACACTCACACACGTACGCACACACGCACACTCACACACACACTCTCCACCTCTCGACTCCTACCCATTAGTCGCCTCTTACGACAGGCAGGGCCTTCTTGCCTGGGCCGTATTCTTATCTCTGCAAGCCAAACGGACACACACACACACAAATAAACACACATACTCACACACGCAAAAACACACGCACACACACAAAGACCCATTATTCTCCTATTACGACAGGCAGGGACTTCTTGCCACGGCCGTGTTATTATCTCTGCGAGCCGACCGGACACACACACACTGACACACACACACATTCACACACACACTCACACACTTACGCACACACGCACACACACATACACTCTTCACCTCTCGACTCCTACCCATAATTCTCCTCTTACGACAGGCAGGGACTTCTTGCCACAGCCGTGTTCTTATCTCTGCAAGCCGAACGGACACACACACACGCACACACACACGCACACGCACACGCACACGCACACACTCTTCACCTCTCGACTCCTACCCATTATTCTCCTCTTACGACAGGCAGGGACTTCTTGCCACGGCCGTGTTCATATCTCTGCAAGCGGAACGGACACACACATACACACACTCACACACACACGCACACACGCACGCACACACGCACACATGCACACACACATACACTCACACACACAAACACGCACATACGCACACACACATACATTCTTCACCTCTCGACTCCTACCTATTAGTCGTCTCTCACGACAGGCAGGGTCTTCTTGCCTCGGCCGTGTTCTTATCTCTGCAAGCCGAACGGACACACACACACTCACACACACACACACACACATACACTCTTAACCTCCCGACTTCTACCCATTAGTCGCCTCTTACGACATTCAGGGACTTCTTGCCACGGACGTATTCTTATCTCTGCAAGCCGAACGGACACACACATACACACACACACTCACACACACACGCACACACGCACCCACGCACACACACACGCACACACGCACACACACACAAATACACTCTTCACCTCTCGACTCCTACCCATTAGTCGCATCTTACGACAGGCATGGACTTATTGCCTCGGCCGTATTCTAATCTCTGCAAGCCGAACGGACACACACACACTGACACACACACACATTCACACA
>NW_027311920.1:507500-517500 GCF_040954645.1 Diabrotica undecimpunctata | reverse complement strand
CACACTCATACACACACACTCACACACGCACAAACACACACACACGCACACACGCACACACACATACACTCTTCACCTCTCGACTCCTACCTTTTAGTCGCCTCTTACGATAAGCAGGGCCTTCTTGCCGCGGTCGTGTTCTCATCTCTGCAAGCCAAACTAACACACACACATACTCACACACGCACACACACACGCACACACACACGCACACACGCACACACACACATACACTCTTCACCTCTCGACTCCTACTTATTAGTCGACCCTTACAAGAGGCAGGGCCTTCTGGCCTCGGCCGTATTCTTATCTCTGCAAGCCAAACGGACACACACATACACACACACTCACACACGCCCACACACGCACACACGCACACACACACACACACACATACACTCTTCACCTCTCGACTCCTACCCATTATTCTCCTCTTACGACAGGCAGGGACTTCTTGCCACGGCCGTGTTCTTATCTTTGCAAGCCGAACGGACACACACACATACTCACACACGCACACACACACGCACACACGCACACACACACACATACACTCTTCACCTCTCGACTCCTACCTATTAGTCGCCCCTTACAACTGGTAGGGTCTTCTTGCCTTTGCCGTATTCTTACCTCTGCAAGCCAGACGGACACACACACATACACACACACTCACACACGCACACACACACGCACACACGCACACACACACATACACTCTTCACCTCTCGACTCCTACCCATTAGTCGCCTCTTACGACAGGCAGGGCCTTCCTGCCACGGCCATGTTCTTATCTCTGCGAGCCGACCGGACACACACACACTCACACACACACATACAAGAACACACACACACGAACGCACACACGCGCACACACACATATACACTCTTCACCTCTCGACTCCTACCCACTATTCTTCTCTTTCGAAAGGCAGGGACTTCTTGCCACGGTCGTGTTCTTATCTCTGCAAGACGAACGCACACACGCACACGCACACACGCACACACACACACACATACACTCTTCACCCTCGACTCCTACCCATTAGTCGCCTCTTACGATAGGCAGGGCCTTCCTGCCACGGCCATGTTTTTATCTCTGCGAGCCGACCGGACACACACCCACTCACACACACACATACAAGAACACGCACACACACGCACGCACACACGCGCACACACACATATACACCCTCCACCTTTCGACTCCTATCCATTAGTCGCCTCTTAAGACAGGCATGACCTTATTGCCTCGGCCGTATTCTAATCTCTGCGAGCCGAATGGACACACACATACATACACACACACACTTACACACGCACAAACACACACATACCCACACACACACATACACTATTCACCTTTCGACTCCTACCTATTAGTCGCCCCTTACAAGAGAGAGGGCCTTCTTGCCTCGGCCGTATTCTTATCTCTGCAAGCCAAACGGACACACACACAAATACAGACATATACTCACACACGCACAAATACACTCACACACACAAAGACACATACACTCTTCACCTCTCGACTCCTATTCATTAGTCGCCTCTTACGACAGGCAGGGACTTCTTGCCACGGCCGTGTTCTTATCTCTGCGAGCCGAACGGACACACACATACTTACACACACACACACGCACCTACGCACACACACACGCACACACGCACACACACACACAAATACACTCTTAACCCCTCGACTCCTACCCATTAGTCGCATCTTACGACAGGCATGGACTTATTGCCTCGGCCGTATTCTAATCTCTGCGAGCCGAACGGACACACACACACTGACACACACACATTCACACACACACTCACACACGTACGCACACACGCACACTCACACACACACTCTCCACCTCTCGACTCCTACCCATTAGTCGCCTCTTACGACAGGCAGGGCCTTCTTGCCTGGGCCGTATTCTTATCTCTGCAAGCCAAACGGACACACACACACGCACACACATACGCACACACGCACACACACACACACAAATACACTCTTCACCTCTCGACTCCTACCCATTAGTCGCCTCTTACGACAGGCATGGTCTTATTGCCTCGGCCGTATTCTAATCTCTGCGAGCCGAACGGACACACACATACATACACACACACTCACACACACACGCGCACACACGCACGCACACACGCACACACATACTCTCACACACACACAAACACGCACACACGCACACACACATACATTCTTCACCTCTCGACTCCTACCTATTAGTCGTCTCTCACGACAGGCAGGACCTTCTTGCCACGGCTGTGTTCTTATCTCTGCGAGCCGAACGGACACACACACACTCACACACACACACGCACACACATACGCACACACGCACACACACACACACAAATACACTCTTCACCTCTCGACTCCTACCCATTAGTCGCCCCTTACGACAGGCATGGCCTTCTTGCCACCGCTGTTTTCTTATCTCCGCGAGCCGAAGAGACACACACACACACATACACACACACTCACACACACACACACGCACACACGCACGCACACATACACTCTTCTGCTCTCGACTCGTACCCATTAGTCGCCCCGTACGATTTGCATGGCCTTCTTGCCACGGCTGTTTTCTTATCTCTGCGAGCCGAAGGGACACACACACACACATACGCACACACACACACTCACACGCACACGCACACACGCACACGCACACGCACACACGCACGCACACACGCACACACACATACACTCACACACACACACACACACGCACACACACATATATTCTTCACCTCTCGACTCCTACCTATTAGTCGCCTCTTACGACAGGCAGGGCCTTCTTGCCACGGCCGTGTTCTCATCTCTGCGAGCCGACCGGACACACACACACTGACACACACACATTCACACACACACTCAAAGACGCACGCACACACGCACACACGCACACACACACATACACTCTTCACCTCTCGACTCCTACCCATTATTCTCCTCTTACGACAGGCAGGTACTTCTTGCCACGGCCGTGTTCTTGTCTCTGCAAGCCGAACGGACACACACACACACGCACACACACACACACGCACACGCACACGCACACGCACACACTCTCCACCTCTCGACTCCTATCCATTAGTCGCCTCTTACGACAGGCATGGCCTTCTTGCCACCGCTTTTTTCTTATCTCTGCGAGCGAAGGGTCACACACACACATACACACACACACTCACACACACACACGCACACACGCACACACACACGCACACACACATACTCTCACACACACACAAACACGCACACACGCACACACACATACATTCTTCACCTCTCGACTCCTACCTATTAGTCGTCTCTCACGACAGGCAGGGCCTTCTTGCCTCGGCCGTCTTCTTATCTCTGCAAGCCGAACTAACACACACACATACTCACACACGCACACACACGCACACACGCACACACACATACACTTTTCACCTCTCGACTCCTACTTATTAGTCGCCCACTCTTCAACTCTCGACTCCTACCCATTAGTCGCCCCGTACGATTTGCATCGCCTTCTTGCCACGGCTGTTTTCTTATCTCTGCGAGCCGAAGGGACACACACACATACACACACACACACACTCACAAACACACACACACACACACGCACGCACACACGCACACACACATACACTCACACACACACAAACACGCACACACGCACACACACATACACTCTTCACCTCTCGACCCCTACTTATTACTTGCCTCTTACGACAGGCATGGCCTTTTTGCCACGGCTGTTTTCTTATCTCTGCGAGCCGACCGCACACACACACACTTACACACACTCACATACACACACACTTAAACACGCACACGCACACGCACACACGCACGCACACACGCACACACACATACACTCACACACACACACACACACGCACACACACATATATTCTTCACCTCTCGACTCCTACCTATTAGTCGCTTCTTACGACAGGCAGGGCCTTCTTGCCACGGCCGTGTTCTCATCTCTGCGAGCCGACCAGACACACACACACTGACACACACACATTCACACACACACTCAAAGACGCACGCACACACGCACACACGCACACACACACATACACTCTTCACCTCTCGACTCCTACCCATTATTCTCCTCTTACGACAGGCAGGTACTTCTTGCCACGGCCGTGTTCTTATCTTTGAAAGCAGAACGGACACACACACACACGCACACACACACACGCACACGCACACGCACACGCACACACTCTCCACCTCTCGACTCCTATCCATTAGTCGCCTCTTACGACAGGCGTGGCCTTCTTGCCACCGCTTTTTTCTAATCTCTGCGAGCGAAGGGTCACACACACACATACACACACACACTCACACACACACACACGCACACACGCACGCACACACGCACACACACATACTCTCACACACACACAAACACGCACCCACGCACACACACATACATTCTTCACCTCTCGACTCCTACCTATTAGTCGTCTCTCACGACAGACAGGGCTTTCTTGCCTCGGCCGTGTTCTTATCTCTGCAAGCCGAACTAACACACACACATACTCACACACGCACACACACTCACACACACACACGCACACACGCACGCACACACGCACACACACATACTCTCACACACACACAAACACGCACACACGCACACACACATACATTCTTCACCTCTCGACTCCTACGTATTAGTCGTCTCTCACGACAGGCAGGACCTTTTTGGCACGGCCGTGTTCTTATCTCTGCGAGCCGAACGGACACACACACACACTCACGCACACACACGCACACACATACGCACACACGCACACACACACACAAATACACTCTTCACCTCTCGACTCCTACCCATTAGTCGCCTCTTACGACAGGCATGGACTTATTGCCTCGGCCGTATTCTAATCTCTGCGAGCCGAACGGACACACACATACATACACACACACACTCACACACACACACGCACACACGCACGCACACATACACTCTTCACCTCTTGACTCCTACCCATTAGTCGCCCCTTACGACAGGCATGGCCTTCTTGCCACCGCTGTTTTCTTATCTCCGCGAGCCGAAGGGACACACACACACACATACACACACACTCACACACACACACACGCACACACGCACGCACACATACACTCTTCTGCTCTCGACTCCTACCCATTAGTCGCCCCGTACGATTTGCATGGCCTTCTTGCCACGGCTGTTTTCTTATCTCTGCGAGCCGAAGGGACACACACACACACACATACACACACACACACACTCACAAACACACACACACACGCACACACGCACGCACACACGCACACGCACACGCACATATATTCTTCACCTCTCGACTCCTACCTATAAGTCGCCTCTTACGACAGGCAGGGCCTTCTTGCCACGGCCGTGTTCTCATCTCTGCGAGCCGACCGGACACACACACACTGACACACACACACATTCACACACACACTCAAAGACGCACGCACACACGCACACACGCACACACACACATACACTCTTCACCTCTCGACTCCTACCCATTATTCTCCTCTTACGACAGGCAGGTACTTCTTGCCACGGCCGTGTTCTTGTCTCTGCAAGCCGAACGGACACACACACACACGCACACACACACACACGCACACGCACACGCACACACTCTCCACCTCTCGACTCCTATCCATTAGTCGCCTCTTACGACAGGCATGGCCTTCTTGCCACCGCTTTTTTCTTATCTCTGCGAGCGAAGGGTCACACATACACATACACACACACACTCACACACACACACGCACACACGCACGCACACACGCACACACACATACTCTCACACACACACAAACACGCACACACGCACACACACATACACTCTTCACCTCTCGACTCCTACCTATTAGTCGCCCCTTACAACTGGTAGGGTCTTCTTGCCTTTGCCGTATTCTTACCTCTGCAAGCCAGACGGACACACACACATACACACACACTCACACACGCACACACACACGCACACACGCACACACACACATACACTCTTCACCTCTCGACTCCTACCCATTAGTCGCCTCTTACGACAGGCAGGGCCTTCCTGCCACGGCCATGTTCTTATCTCTGCGAGCCGACCGGACACACACACACTCACACACACACATACAAGAACACACACACACGAACGCACACACGCGCACACACACATATACACTCTTCACCTCTCGACTCCTACCCACTATTCTTCTCTTTCGAAAGGCAGGGACTTCTTGCCACGGTCGTGTTCTTATCTCTGCAAGACGAACGCACACACGCACACGCACACACGCACACACACACACACATACACTCTTCACCCTCGACTCCTACCCATTAGTCGCCTCTTACGATAGGCAGGGCCTTCCTGCCACGGCCATGTTTTTATCTCTGCGAGCCGACCGGACACACACCCACTCACACACACACATACAAGAACACGCACACACACGCACGCACACACGCGCACACACACATATACACCCTCCACCTTTCGACTCCTATCCATTAGTCGCCTCTTAAGACAGGCATGACCTTATTGCCTCGGCCGTATTCTAATCTCTGCGAGCCGAATGGACACACACATACATACACACACACACTTACACACGCACAAACACACACATACCCACACACACACATACACTATTCACCTTTCGACTCCTACCTATTAGTCGCCCCTTACAAGAGAGAGGGCCTTCTTGCCTCGGCCGTATTCTTATCTCTGCAAGCCAAACGGACACACACACAAATACAGACATATACTCACACACGCACAAATACACGCACACACACAAAGACACATACACTCTTCACCTCTCGACTCCTATTCATTAGTCGCCTCTTACGACAGGCAGGGACTTCTTGCCACGGCCGTGTTCTTATCTCTGCGAGCCGAACGGACACACACATACTTACACACACACACACGCACCTACGCACACACACACGCACACACGCACACACACACACAAATACACTCTTAACCCCTCGACTCCTACCCATTAGTCGCATCTTACGACAGGCATGGACTTATTGCCTCGGCCGTATTCTAAACTCTGCGAGCCGAACGGACACACACACACTGACACACACACATTCACACACACACTCACACACGTACGCACACACGCACACTCACACACACACTCTCCACCTCTCGACTCCTACCCATTAGTCGCCTCTTACGACAGGCAGGGCCTTCTTGCCTGGGCCGTATTCTTATCTCTGCAAGCCAAACGGACACACACATACAAATAAACGCACATACTCACACACGCAAAAACACACGCACACACACAAAGACACATACACTCTTCACCTCTCGACTCCTACCCATTATTCTCCTATTACGACAGGCAGGGACTTCTTGCCACGGCCGTGTTATTATCTCTGCGAGCCGACCGGACACACACACACTGACACACACACACATTCACACACACACTCACACACTTACGCACACACGCACACACACATACACTCTTCACCTCTCGACTCCTACCCATAATTCTCCTCTTACGACAGGCAGGGACTTCTTGCCACAGCCGTGTTCTTATCTCTGCAAGCCGAACGGACACACACACACGCACACACACACGCACACGCACACGCACACGCACACACTCTTCACCTCTCGACTCCTACCCATTATTCTCCTCTTACGACAGGCAGGGACTTCTTGCCACGGCCGTGTTCATATCTCTGCAAGCGGAACGGACACACACATACACACACTCACACACACACGCACACACGCACGCACACACGCACACACGCACACACATACACTCACACACACAAACACGCACATACGCACACACACATACATTCTTCACCTCTCGACTCCTACCTATTAGTCGTCTCTCACGACAGGCAGGGTCTTCTTGCCTCGGCCGTGTTCTTATCTCTGCAAGCCGAACGGACACACACACACTCACACACACACACACACACATACACTCTTAACCTCCCGACTTCTACCCATTAGTCGCCTCTTACGACATTCAGGGACTTCTTGCCACGGACGTATTCTTATCTCTGCAAGCCGAACGGACACACACATACACACACACACTCACACACACACGCACACACGCACCCACGCACACACACACACACGCACACACGCACACACACACAAATACACTCTTCACCTCTCGACTCCTACCCATTAGTCGCATCTTACGACAGGCATGGACTTATTGCCTCGGCCGTATTCTAATCTCTGCAAGCCGAACGGACACACACACACTGACACACACACACATTCACACACACACTCACACACGTACGCACACACGCACACACACACATAAACTCTTCACCTCTCGACTCCTACCCATTATTCTCCTATTACGACAGGCAGGGTCTTCTTGCCTCGGCCGTGTTCTTATCTCTGCAAGCCGAACGGACACACATACTCACACACACACACATACACTTTTAACCTTTCGACTCCTACCCATTAGTCGCCCTTTACGACAGGCAGGGCCTTCTTGCCACGGCCATGTTCTTATCTCTGCGAGCCGAACGGACATACACACACACTCACACACACACGCACGCTCACACGCACACACACACGCACACACGCACATACACTTTTCACCACTCGCCTCCTACTTATTAGTCGCCCACTCTTCACCTCTCGACTCCTACCCATTAGTCGCCCCGTACGATTTGCATCGGCTTCTTGCCACGGCTGTTTACTTATCTCTGCGAGTTAAAGGGACACACACACATACACACACACACTCACAAACACACACACACACACGCACGCACACACGCACACACACATACACTCACACACACACAAACACGCACACACGCACACACACATACATTCTTCACCTCTCGACTCCTACCTATGAGTCGCCTCTTACGACAGGCAGGGCCTTCTTGCCTTGGCCGTGTTCTTATCACTGCAAGCCGAACGGACACACACACCTACTCACACACGCACACACACACGCACACACATATTCACTCTTCACCTCTCGACTCCTACCTATTAGTCGCATCTTACGATAGGCAGGGCCTTGTTGCCTCGGTCGTGTTCTTATTTCTGCAAGCCGAACTAACACACACACATACTCACACACGCACACACACACGCACACTCGCACACACACACATACACTCTTCACCTCTCGAATCCTACTTATTACTCGCCTCTTACGACAGGCAGGGCCTTCTTGCCACGGCTGTGTTCTTATCTCTGCGAGCCGACCGCACACACACACACTCACACACACTCACACACTTACATACACACACACTTAAACACGCACGCACACACACACACATACACTCTTCACCTCTCGACTCCTACCCATTATTCTCCTCTTACAACAGGCAGGGACTACTTGCCACAGTCGAGTTCTTATCTCTGTGTGCCGAACGGACACACACACTTACACACACACCCACACACACACGCACGCACACACGCACACACACACACACACACGCACCCACGCACTTGCACACGCACACGCACACACTCTCAACCTCTCGACTCCTATCCATTAGTCGCCTCTTAAGACAGGCAGGGCCTTCTTGCCACGGACGTATTCTTATCTCTGCAAGCCGAACGGACACACATACATACACTCGCACACACACACACATACACGCTTCACCTCTAGACTCCTACCCATTAGTCGACTCTTACGACATTCAGGGACTTCTTGCCACGGCCGTTTTCTTATCTCTGCGAGCCGAACGGACACACATCCACACTCACACACACACACACGCAAGCACACATACAGTATTCACCTCTAGACTTCTACCCATTTTTCTCCTCTTACGACAGGCAGGGATTTTGCCACGGCCGTGTTCTTATCTCTGCAAGCCGAACGGACACACATACACGCACACACAAACACACGCACACAGACACACACCCACACACGCACACACGCACACGCATACGCACACGCACACACTCTCCACCTCTCGATTCC
>NW_027311920.1:490000-502500 GCF_040954645.1 Diabrotica undecimpunctata | reverse complement strand
TCTTACGACAGGCAGGGCCTTCTTGCCTTGGTTGTGTTCGTATCTCTGCGAGCCGAAGGACACACACACACACATACAAACACACACACACACTAACAAACACACACACACACGCACACACGCACGCACACACGCACACGCACACGCACACACGCACGCACACACGCACACACACATACACACACACACACACACACACACACACACGCACACACGCACACACACATATATTCTTCACCTCTCGACTCCTACCTATTAGTCGCCTCTTACGACAGGCAGGGCCTTCTTGCCTCAACCGTGTTCTTATCTCTGCAAGCCGAACGGACACACGCACACACGCACGCACACACGCACACACACATACACACACACACACACGCACACACGCACACACACATATATTCTTCACCTCTCGACTCCTACCCATTAGTCGCCTCTTACGACAGGCAGGGCCTTCTTGCCACGGCCGTGTTCTCATCTCTGCGAGCCGACCGGACACACACACATACTCACACACGCACACACACACGCACACACGCACAAACACACATACACTCTTCACCTCTCGACTCCTACCCATTAGTCGCCTCTTACGACAGGCAGAGCCTTCCTGCCACGGCCATGTTCTTATCTCTGCGAGCCGACCGGACACACACACACTCACACACACAAATACAAGAACACACGCACGCACACACGCGCACACACACATATACACTCTTAACCTCTCGACTCCTACCCATTATTCGTCTCCTTCGAAAGGCAGGGACTTCTTGCCACGGTCGTGTTCTTATCTCTGCAAGCCGAACGCACACACGCACACGCACACGCACAAGCACACACTCTCCACCTTTCGACTCCTATCCATTAGTCGCCTCTTAAGACAGGCAAGGCCTTCTTGCCACGGACGTATTCTGATCTCTGCGAGCCGAACGGACACACACACACACTCACACACACACACACACTTACACACGCACACACACACACACATACACTATTCACCTCTCGACTCCTACCCATTATTCTCCTCTTACGACAGGTAGGGACTTCTTGCCACGGCCGTGTTCTTATCTCTGAAAGCCGAACAGACACACACACACGCACACACAAACACACGCACACAGGCACACACGCACACACGCACACACGCACACGCACACGCACAGGCACACGCACACACTTTCCACCTCTCGACTCCTATCCATTAGTCGCCTCTTAAGACAGGCAGGGCCTTCTTGCCACGGACGTATTCTTATCTCTGCAAGCCGAACGGACACACACATACTCACACACGCACAAACACACGCACACACGCAGACACACACATACACTCTTCACCTCTCGATTCCTACCTATTAGTCGCCCCTTACAACTGGCTGGGTCTTCTTGCCTTGGCCGTATTCTTACCTCTGCAAGCCAGACGGACACACACACATACACACACACTCACACACGCACACACACACGCACACACGCACACACACACATACACTCTTCACCTCTCGACTCCTACCCATTAGTCACCTCTTACGACAGGCAGGGCCTTCCTGCCACGGCCATGTTCTTATCTCTGCAAACCGAACGCACACACGCACACACGCACATACACATATACACTCTTCACCTCTCGACTCCTACCCATTAGTCGCATCTTACGACAGGCAGGGCCTTCCTGCCACGGCCATGTTGTTATCTCTGCGAGCCGACCAGACACACACACACTCACACACACACATACAAGAACACACACACACACACGCACGCACACACGCGCACACACGTATACACTCTCCACCTTTCGACTCCTCTCCATTAGTCGCCTCTTAAGACAGGCATGACCTTCTTGCGTCGGCCGTATTCTAATCTCTGCGAGCCGAATGGACACACACATACATACACACACACACTCACACACGCACAAACACACACATACCCACACACGCACACACACACACACATACACTATTCACCTTTCGACTCCTACCTATTAGTCGCCCCTTACAAGAGAGAGGGCCTTCTTGCCTCGGCCGTATTCTTATCTCTGCAAGCCAAACGGACACACACACAAATACACACACATACTCACACACACACAAACACACGCACACACACAAAGACACATACACTCTTCACCTCTCGACTCCTATTCATTAGTCGCCTCTTACGACAGGCAGGGACTTCTTGCCACGGCCGTGTTCTTATCTCTGCGAGCCGAACGGACACACACACACACTTACACACACACACGCACCCACGCACACACACACGCACACACGCACACACGCACACACACACAAATACACTCTTCACCTCTCGACTCCTACCCATTGGTCGCATCTTACGACAGGCATGGACTTATTGCCTCGGCCGTATTCTTATCTCTGCAAGCCAAACGGACACACACGCAAATACACACACATACTCACACACACACAAACACACGCACACACACAAAGACACATACACTCTTCACCTCTCGACTCCTATTCATTAGTCGCCTCTTACGACAGGCAGGGACTTCTTGCCACGGCCGTATTCTAATCTCTGCGAGCCGAACGGACACACACACACTGACACACACACACATTCACACACACACTCACACACGTACGCACACACGCACACACACATACACTCTTCACCTCTCGACTCCTACCCATTATTCTCCTATTACGACAGGCAGGGACTTCTTGGCACGGCCGTGTTCTTATCTCTGCAAGCCGAACGGACACACACATACACACACACTCACACACACACGCACACACGCACGCACACACGCACACACACATACACTCACACACACAAACACGCACATACGCACACACACATACATTCTTCACCTCTCGACTCCTACCTATTAGTCGTCTCTCACGACAGGCAGGGTCTTCTTGCCTCGGCCGTGTTCTTATCTCTGCAAGCCGAACGGACACACACACACTCGCACACACACACACACACACATACACTCTTAACCTCTCGACTCCTACCCATTAGTCGCCTCTTACGACAGGCAGGGCCTTCTTGCCTCGGCCGTATTCTTATCTCTGCAAGCCAAAGGGTAACGCACACACAAATACACACACATACTTACACACGCAAAAACACACGCACACACACAAAGACACATACACTCTTCACCTCTCGACTCCTATTCATTAGTCGCCTCTTACGACAAGCAGGGACTTCTTGCCACGGCCGTGTTCTTATCTCTGCGAGCCGACAGGACACACACACACACTGACACATACACACAATCACACACACACTCACACACGTACGCACACACGCAGACACACACATACACTCTTCACCTCTCGACTCCTACCCATTATTCTCCTCTTACGACAGGCAGGGACTTCTTGCCACGGCCGTGTTCTTATCTCTGCAAGCCGAACGGACACACACACACTCACACACACACACACACATACACTCACACACGTACGCACACACGCACACACACACATACACTCTTCACCTCTCGACTCCTACCCATTATTCTCCTCTTACGACAGGCAGGGACTTCTTGCCACGGCCGTGTTCTTATATCTGCAAGCCGAACGGACACACACACACACGCACACACACACGAACACGCACACTCACACGCACACACTCTTCACCTCTCGACTCCTACCCATTATTCTCCTCTTACGACAGGCAGGGACTTCTTGCCACGGCCGTGTTCTTATCTCTGCAAGCCGAACGGACACACACATACACACACACTCACACACACACGCACACACGCACGCACACACGCACACACACATACACTCACACACACAAACACGCACATACGCACACACACATACATTCTTCACCTCTCGACTCCTACCTATTAGTCGTCTCTCACGACAGGCAGGGTCTTCTTGCCTCGGCCGTGTTCTTATCTCTGCAAGCCGAACGGACACACACACACTCACACACACATACACTCTTAACCTCTCGACTCCTACCCATAAGTCGCCTCTTACGACATTCAGGGCCTTCTTGCCTCGGCCGTATTCTTATCTCTGCAAGCCAAACTGACACACACACACACAAATACACACACATACTCACACACGCAAAAACACACGCACACACACAAAGACACATACGCTCTTCACCTCTCGACTCCTATTCATTAGTCGCCTCTTACGACAGGCAGGGACTTCTTGCCACGGCCGTGTTCTTATCTCTGCAAGCCAAACGGACACACACACACGCACACACACACACGCACACGCACACGCACACACTCTTCACGTCTCGACTCCTACCCATTATTCTCCTCTTACGACAGGCAGGGACTTCTTGCCACGGCCGTGTTCTTATCTCTGCAAGCCGAACTGACACACACATACACACACACTCACACACACACGCACACACGCACGCACACACGCACACACACATACACTCACACACACAAACACGCACATACGCACACACACATACATTCTTCACCTCTCGACTCCTACCTATTAGTCGTCTCTCACGACAAGCAGCGTCTTCTTGCCTCGGCCGTGTTCTTATCTCTGCAAGCCGAACGAACACACACACACTCACACACACACACACACACACATACACTCTTAACCTCTCGATTCCTACCCATTAGTCGCCTCTTACGACATTCAGGGACTTCTTGCCACAAACGTATTCTTATCTCTGCAAGCCGAACGGACACACACACATACTTACACACGCACACACACACGCACACACGTACACACACACATACACTCTTCACCTCTCGACTCCTACCCATTAGTCGCCCTTTACGACAGGCAGGGCCTTCTTGCCACGGCCATGTTCTTATCTCTGAGAGCCGAACGGACATACACACACACTCACACACACACGCACGCTCACACGCACACACACATGCACACACGCACACGCACACGCACACGCACACACTCTCCACCTCTCGACTCCTATCCATTAGTCACCTCTTAAGACAGGCAGGGCCTTCTTGCCTCGGCCGTATTCTTATCTCTGCGAGCCGAACGGACATACACACACACTCAAACACACACGCACGCTCACACGCACACACACACACGCACACACGCACACGCACACGCACACGCACACACTCTCAACCTCTCGACTCCTATCCATTAGTCACCTCTTAAGACAGGCAGGGCCTTCTTGCCTCGGCCGTATTCTTATCTCTGCAAGCCAAACGGACACACACACACTCACACACACAAGCACGCACACATGCACACACACGCACACACACAAATACACTTTTCACCTCTCGACTCCTACCCATTAGTCGCCTCTTACGACAGGCATAGCCTTCTTGCCTCGGCCGTATTCTTATCTTTGCAAGCCGAACGGACACACACACACTCACACACACACGCACGCACACACGCACACACACGCACACACACACACACACACACACACACAAATACACTCTTCACCTCTCGACTCCTACCCATTAGTCGCCTCTTACGACAGGCATGGCCTTCTTGCCTTGGCCGTATTCTAATCTCTGCGAGCCGAATGGACACACACATACATACACACACACTTACACACGCACAAATACACACACACACCCACACACGCACACACTCACATACCCTCTTCACCTCTCGACTCCTACCCATTAGTCGCCTCTTACGACAGGCAGGGCCTTCTTGCCACGGCCGTGTTCTCATTTCAGCGAGCCGACTGGACACACACATACACGCACACACAAACACACGCACACAGGCACAAACGCACACACAAACGCTCTCGCACACGCACACACTCTACACCTCTCGACTCCCATCCATTAGTCGCCTCTTAAGACAGGCAGGGCCTTCTTGCCACGAACGCATTCTTATCTCTGCGAGCCGAACGGACACACACACACACTCACACACAAACACACACACGCAAGCACACATACACTATTCACCTCTCGACTTCTACCCATTATTCTCCTCTTACGACAGGCAGGGACTTCTTGCCACGGCCGTGTTCTTATCTCTGCAAGCCGAACGGACACACACACACACACGCACACACAAAAACACGCACACAGGCACACACGCACACACGCACACACGCACACACGCACACACGCACACACTCTCCACCTCTCGATTCCTATCCATTAGTCGCCTCTTAAGACAGGCAGGGCCTTCTTGCCACGGACGTATTCTTATCTCTGCAAGCCAAACGGACACACACACACACACACATACAGACACACACTCACACACGCACAAACACACGCACACACACAGACACATACACTCTTCACCTCTCGACTCCTATTCATTAGTCGCCTCTTACGACAGGCAGGGACTTCTTGCTACAGCCGTGTTCTTATCTCTGCGAGTCGAACGGACACACACACACACGCACAGACAAACACACGCACACAGGCACACACGCACACGTACACGCACACGCACACACTCTCCACCTCTCGACTCCTATCCATTAGTCGCCTCTTAAGACAGGCAGGGCCTTCTTGCCTCGGCCGTATTCTTATCTCTGCAAGCCAAACGGACACACACACACACACACATACAGACACACACTCACACACGCACAAACACACGCACACACACAGACACATACACTCTTCACCTCTCGACTCCTATTCATTAGTCGCCTCTTACGACAGGCAGGGACTTCTTGCCACAGCCGTGTTCTTATCTCTGCGAGCCGAACGGACACACACACACTCACACACACACGCACACACACGCACACACGCACACACGCACACACACACAAATACACTCTTCACCTCTCGACTCCTACCCATTAGTCGCCTCTTACGACAGGCAGGGCCTTCTTGCCACGGCCGTGTTCTCATTTCAGCGAGCCGACCGGACACACACACACACGCACACACAAACACACGCACACAGGCACAAACGCACACACGCAAACGCACACGCACACGCACACACTCTCCACCTCTCGACTCCTATCCATTAGTCGCCTCTTAAGACAGGCAGGGCCTTCTTGCCACGAACGCATTCTTATCTCTGCGAGCCTAACGGACACACACACACACTCACACAGACACTCACGCACACACGCCACACACACGCACACACACATACACTCACACACACACAAACACGCACACACGCACACACACATACATTCTTTACCTCTCGACTCCTACCTATTAGTCGTCTCTCACGACAGGCAGGGCCTTCTTGCCTCGGCAGTGTTCTTATCTCTGCAAGCCGAACGGACACACACACAAACTCACACACGCACACACACACGCACACACGCACCCACACACATACACTCTTCACCTCTCGACTCCTATTCATTAGTCGCCTCTTACGACAGGCAGGGACTTCTTGCTACAGCCGTGTTCTTATCTCTGCGAGTCGAACGGACACACACACACACGCACAGACAAACACACGCACACAGGCACACACGCACACACGCACACGTACACGCACACGCACACACTCTCCACCTCTCGACTCCTATCCATTAGTCGCCTCTTAAGACAGGCAGGGCCTTCTTGCCTCTGCCGTATTTTTATCTCTGCAATCCAAAAAGACACACACACACACACACGCACACACACACACGCACACGCACACGCACACGCACACGCACACGCACACGCACACACTCTCCACCTCTCGACTCCTATCCATTAGTCGCCTCTTACGACAGGCGTGGCCTTCTTGCCACCGCTTTTTTCTTATCTCTGCGAGCGAAGGGTCACACACACACATACACACACAAACACTCACACACACACACACACACGCACACACGCACGCACACACGCACACACACATACTCTCACACACACACAAACACGCACACACGCACACTCACATACATTCTTCACCTCTCGACTCCTACCTATTAGTCGTCTCTCACGACAGACAGGGCCTTCTTGCGTCGGCCGTGTTCTTATCTCTGCAAGCCGAACTAACACACACATACTCACACACGCACACACACTCACACACACACACACGCACACACGCACGCACACACGCACACACACATACTCACACACGCACACACACACGCACACACACACGCACACACGCACACACACACATACACTCTTCACCTCTCGACTCCTACTTATTAGTCGACCCTTACAAGAGGCAGGGCCTTCTGGCCTCGGCCGTATTCTTATCTCTGCAAGCCAAACGGACACACACATACACACACTCACACACGCCCACACACGCACACACGCACACACACACACACACACATACACTCTTCACCTCTCGACTCCTACCCATTATTCTCCTCTTACGACAGGCAGGGACTTCTTGCCACGGCCGTGTTCTTATCTCTGCAAGCCGAACGGACACACACACATACTCACACACGCACACACACACGCACACACGCACACACACACATACACTCTTCACCTCTCGACTCCTACCTATTAGTCGCCCCTTACAACTGGTAGGGTCTTCTTGCCTTGGCCGTATTCTTACCTCTGCAAGCCAGACGGAAACACACACATACACATACACTCACACACGCACAAACACACGCACACACGCACACACACACATACACTCTTCATCTCTAGACTCCTACCCATTAGTCGCCTCTTACGACAGGCAGGGCCTCCCTGCCACGGCCATGTTCTTATCTCTGCGAGCCGACCGGACACACACCCACTCACACACACACATACAAGAACACACACACACGCACGCACACACGCGCACACACACATATACACTCTTCACCTCTCGACTCCTACCCATTATTCTTCTCTTTCGAAAGGCACGGACTTCTTGCCACGGTCGTGTTCTTATCTCTGCAAGCCGAACGCACACAGGCACACGCACACGCACACACACACACGCACACACGCACACACACACACACACACATACACTCTTCACCCTTGACTCCTACCCATTAGTCGCCTCTTACGATAGGCAGGGCCTTCCTGCCACGGCCATGTTTTTATCTCTGCGAGCCGACCGGACACACACCCACTCACACACACACATACAAGAACACGCACACACACGCACGCACACACGCGCACACACACATATACACTCTCCACCTATCGACTCCTATCCATTAGTCGCCTCTTAAGACAGGCATGACCTTCTTGCCTCGGCCGTATTCTAATCTCTGCGAGCCGAATGGACACACACATACATACACACACACTTACACACGCACAAACACACACATACCCACACACGCACACACACACACACACATACACTATTCACCTTTCGACTCTTACCTATTAGTCGCCCCTTACAAGAGAGAGGGCCTTCTTGCCTCGGCCGTATTCTTATCTCTGCAACCCAAACGGACACACACACAAATACACACATACTCACACACGCACAAACACACGCACACACACAAAGACACATACACTCTTCACCTCTCGACTCTTATTCATTAGTCGCCTCTTACGACAGGCAGGGACTTCTTGCCACGGCCGTGTTCTTATCTCTGCGAGCCGAACGGACACACACATACTTACACACACACACGCACCTACGCACACACACACGCACACACACACAAATACACTCTTCACCCCTCGACTCCTACCCATTAGTCGCATCTTACGACAGGCATGGACTTATTGCCTCGGCCGTATTCTAATCTCTGCGAGCCGAACGGACACATACACACTGACACACACACACATTCACACACACACTCACACACGTACGCACACACGCACACACACACATACTTTCTTCACCTCTCGACTCCTACCCATTATTCTCCTATTACGACAGGCAGGGACTTCTTGCCACGGCCGTGTTCTTATCTCTGCAAGCCGAACGGACACACACACACACACACGCATACACACACACTCTCCACCTCTCGACTCCTACCCATTAGTCGCCTCTTACGACAGGCAGGACCTTCTTGCCTCGGCCGTATTCTTATCTCTGCAAGCCAAACGGACACACACACACAAATACACACACATACTTACACACGCAAAAACACACGCACACACACAAAGACACATACACTCTTCACCTCTCGACTCCTACCCATTATTCTCCTATTACGACAGGCAGTGACTTCTTGCCACGGCCGTGTTATTATCTCTGCGAGCCGACAGGACACACACACACTGACACACACACACGTTCACACACACACTCACACACGTACGCACACACGCACACACACACACATACACTCTTCACCTCTCGACTCCTACCCATTATTCTCCTCTTACGACAGGCAGGGACTTCTTGCCACGGCCGTGTTCTTATCTCTGCAAGCCGAACGGACACACACACACACGCACACACACACGCACACGCACACGCACACGCACACGCACACACTCTTCACCTCTCGACTCCTACCCATTATTCTCCTCTTACGACAGGCAGGGACTTCTTGCCACGACCGTGTTCTTATCTCTGCAAGCCGAACGGACACACACATACCCACACACTCACACACACACGCACACACGCACACACACATACACTCACACACACAAACACGCAAATACGCACACACACATACATTCTTCACCTCTCGACTCCTACCTATTAGTCGTCTCTCACGACAGGCAGGGTCTTCTTGCCTCGGCCGTGTTCTTATCTCTGCAAGCCGAACGGACACACACACACTCACACACACACACACACATACACTCTTAACCTCTCGACTTCTACCCATTAGTCGCCTCTTACGACATTCAGGGACTTCTTGCCACGGACGTATTCTTATCTCTGCAAGCCGAACGGACACACACATACACACACACACTCACACACACACGCACACACGCACCCACGCACACACACACGCACACACGCACACACACACACAAATACACTCTTCACCTCTCGACTCCTACCCATTAGTCGCATCTTACGACAGGCATGGACTTATTGCCTCGGCCGTATTCTAATCTCTGCGAGCCGAACGGACACACACACACTGACATACACACACACACACATTCACACACACACTCACACACGTACGCACACACGCACACACACACATACACTCTTCACCTCTCGACTCCTACCCAATATTCTCCTATTACGACAGGCAGGGTCTTCTTGCCTCGGCCGTGTTCTTATCTCTGCAAGCCGAACGGACACACACACACACACTCGCACACACACATACACACACATACACGCTTCACCTCTCGACTCCTACCCATTAGTCGCCTCTTACGACATTCAGGGACTTCTTGCCACGGCCGTGTTCTTATCTCTGCCAGCCGAACGGACACACACACACTCACACACACACACACGCACACACGCACACACACGCACCCACGCACACGTACACGCACACGCACACACTCTCCACCTCTCGACACCTATCCATTAGCCGCCTCTTAAGACAGGCAGGGCCTTCTTGCCACGGCCGTTAGCTTATCTCTGCGAGCCGAGCGGACAAAAACACACACGCACACACAAACACACGCACACAGACACACACCCACACACGCACACACGCACACGCATACGCACACGCACACACTCTCCACCTCTCGACTCCTACCTTTTAGTCGCCTCTTACGATAAGCAGGGCCTTCTTGCCGCGGTCGTGTTCTCATCTCTGCAAGCCAAACTAACACACACACATACTCACACACTCACACACACACCCACACACACACGCACGCACACACGCACACACACACACACACACGCACCCACGCACACGCACACGCACACGCACACGCACACGCACACACTCTCAACCTCTCGACTCCTATCCATTAGTCGCCTCTTAAGACAGGCAGGGCCTTCTTGCCACGGACGTATTCCTATCTCTGCAAGCCGAACGGACACACATACATACACTCGCACACACACACACATACACGCTTCACCTCTAGACTCCTACCCATTAGTCGACTCTTACGACATTCAGGGACTTCTTGCCACGGCCGTTTTCTTATCTCTGCGAGCCAAACGGACACACATCCACACTCACACACACACACACACACACGCAAGCACACATACAGTATTCACCTCTAGACTTCTACCCATTATTCTCCTCTTACGACAGGCAGGGATTTTGCCACGGCCGTGTTCTTATCTCTGCAAGCCGAACGGACACACACACACGCACACACAAACACACGCACACAGACACACACCCACACACGCACACACGCACACGCATACGCACACGCACACACTCTCCACCTCTCGATTCCTATCCATTAGTCGCCTCTTAAGACAGGCAGGGCATTCTTGCCACGAACGCATTCTTATCTCTGCGAGCCGAACGGACACACACACACTCACACACACACACACACACACACGCAAGCACACATACCCTCTTCACCTCTCGACTCCTTCCCCATTAGTCGCCTCTTACGACAGGCAGGGCCTTCTTGCCACGGTTGTGTTCTCATTTCAGCGAGCCGACCGGACACACACACACACGCACACACAAACACACGCACACAGGCACAAACGCACACACGCAAACGCACACGCACACACTCTCCACCTCTCGATTCCTAT
>NW_027311920.1:475000-482500 GCF_040954645.1 Diabrotica undecimpunctata | reverse complement strand
CACCTCTCGACTCCTATCCATTAGTCGCCTCTTACGACAGGCAGGGCTTTCTTGCTACGGACGTGTTCTTATCTCTGCGAGCCAAACGGACACACACACACACACACACTCGCACACACACATACACACACATACACGCTTCACCTCTCGACTCCTACCCATTAGTCGCCTCTTACGACATTCAGGGACTTCTTGCCACGGCCGTGTTCTTATCTCTGCGAGCCGAACGGACACACACACTCACACACACACACGCACACACACGCACCCACGCACACGTACACGCACACGCACACACTCTCCACCTCTCGACACCTATCCATTAGCCGCCTCTTAAGACAGGCAGGGCCTTCTTGCCACGGCCGTAATCTTATCTCTGCGAGCCGAGCGGACAAAAACACACAGTCACACACACACACATACACTATTCACCTCTCGACTCCTCCCTTTTGGTCGCCTCTTACGAGAGGCAGGGCCTTCTTGCCCCGGCCGTATTCATATCTCTGCAAGCCGAACGGACACACACACTCATACACACACACTCACACACGCACAAACACACACACACGCACACACGCACACACACATACACTTTTCACCTCTCGACTCCTACCTTTTAGTCGCCTCTTACGATAAGCAGGGCCTTCTTGCCGCGGTCGTGTTCTCATCTCTGCAAGCCAAACTAACACACACACATACTCACACACGCACACACACACGCACACACACACGCACACACGCACACACACACATACACTCTTCACCTCTCGACTCCTACTTATTAGTCGACCCTTACAAGAGGCAGGGCCTTCTGGCCTCGGCCGTATTCTTATCTCTGCAAGCCAAACGGACACACACATACACACACACTCACACACGCCCACACACGCACACACGCACACACACACACACACATACACTCTTCACCTCTCGACTCCTACCCATTATTCTCCTCTTACGATAGGCAGGGACTTCTTGCCACGGCCGTGTTCTTATCTCTGCAAGCCGAACGGACACACACACATACTCACACACGCACAATTACACGCACACACGCACACACACACATACACTCTTCACCTCTCGACTCCTACCTATTAGTCGCCCCTTACAACTGGTAGGGTCTTCTTGCCTTTGCCGTATTCTTACCTCTGCAAGCCAGACGGACACACACACATACACACACACTCACACACGCACACACACACGCACACACGCACACACACATACACTCTTCACCTCTCGACTCCTACCCATTAGTCGCCTCTTACGACAGGCAGGGCCTTCCTGCCACGGCCATGTTCTTATCTCTGCGAGCCGACCGGACACACACACACTCACACACACACATACAAGAACACACACACACACGAACGCACACACGCGCACACACACATATACACTCTTCACCTCTCGACTCCTACCCATTATTCTTCTCTTTCGAAAGGCAGGGACTTCTTGCCACGGTCGTGTTCTTATCTCTGCAAGACGAACGCACACACGCACACGCACACACGCACACACACACACACATACACTCTTCACCCTCGACTCCTACCCATTAGTCGCCTCTTACGATAGGCAGGGCCTTCCTGCCACGGCCATGTTTTTATCTCTGCGAGCCGACCGGACACACACTCACTCACACACACACATACAAGAACACGCACACACACGCACGCACACACGCGCACGCACACACGCGCACACACACATATACACTCTCCACCTTTCGACTCCTATCCATTAGTCGCCTCTTAAGACAGGCATCACCTTCTTGCCTCGGCCGTATTCTAATCTCTGCGAGCCGAATGGACACACACATACATACACACACACACACACTTACACACGCACAAACACACACATACCCACACACGCACACACACACACACACACACATACACTATTCACCTTTCGACTCCTACCTATTAGTCGCCCCTTACAAGAGAGAGGGCCTTCTTGCCTCGGCCGTATTCTTATCTCTGCAAGCCAAACGGACACACACACAAATACAGACATATACTAACACACGCACAAATACACGCACACACACAAAGACACATACACTCTTCACCTCTCGACTCCTATTCATTAGTCGCCTCTTACGACAGGCAGGGACTTCTTGCCACGGCCGTGTTCTTATCTCTGCGAGCCGAACGGACACACACATACTTACACACACACATGCACCTACGCACACACACACGCAAACACACACAAATACACTCTTAACCCCTCGACTCCTACCCATTAGTCGCATCTTACGACAGGCATGGACTTATTGCCTCGGCCGTATTCTAATCTCTGCGAGCCGAACGGACACACACACACTGACACACACACACATTCACACACACACTCACACACGTACGCACACACGCACACACACACATACACTCTTCACCTCTCGACTCCTACCCATTATTCTCCTATTACGACAGGCAGGGACTTCTTGCCACGGCCGTGTTCTTATCTCTGCAAGCCGAACGGACACACACACACACACGCATACACACACACTCTCCACCTCTCGACTCCTACCCATTAGTCGCCTCTTACGACAGGCAGGGCCTTCTTGCCACGGACGTATTCTTATCTCTGCAAGCCAAACGGACACACACACAAATAAACACACATACTCACACACGCAAAAACACACGCACACACACAAAGACACATACACTCTTCACCTCTCGACTCCTACCCATTATTCTCCTATTACGAAAGGCAGGGACTTCTTGCCACGGCCGTGTTATTATCTCTGCGAGCCGACCGGACACACACACACTGACACACACACACACACACACATTCACACACACACACTCACACACGTACGCACACACGCACACACACATACACTCTTCACCTCTCGACTCCTACCCATTATTCTCCTCTTACGACAGGCAGGGACTTCTTGCCACGGCCGTGTTCTTATCTCTGCAAGCCGAACGGACACACACACACGCACACACACACGCACACGCACACGCACACGCACACACTCTTCACCTCTCGACTCCTACCCATTATTCTCCTCTTACGACAGGCAGGGACTTATTGCCACGGAAGTGTTCTTATCTCTGCAAGCCGAACGGACACACACATACACACACACTCACACACACACGCACACACGCACGCACACACGCACACACGCACACACACATACACTCACACACACAAACACGCACATACGCACACACACATACATTCTTCACCTCTCGACTCCTACCTATTAGTCGTCTCTCACGACAGGCAGGGTCTTCTTGCCTCGGCCGTGTTCTTATCTCTGCAAGCCGAACGGACACACACACACTCACACACACACACACACACATACACTCTTAACCTCTCCACTTCTACCCATTAGTCGCCTCTTACGACATTCAGGGACTTCTTGCCACGGACGTATTCTTATCTCTGCAAGCCGAACGGACACACACATACATACACACACTCACACACACACGCACACACGCACCCACGCACACACACACGCACACACGCACACACACACAAATACACTCTTCACCTCTCGACTCCTACCCATTAGTCGCATCTTACGACAGGCATGGACTTATTGCCGCGGCCGTATTCTAATCTCTACGAGCCGAACGGACACACACACACTGACACACACACACATTCACACACACACTCACACACGTACGCACACACGCACACACACACATACACTCTTCACCTCTCGACTCCTACTTATTACTCGCCTCTTACGACAGGCAGGGCCTTCTTGCCACGGCTGTGTTCTTATCTCTGCGAGCCGACCGCACACACACACACTCACACACACTCACACACTTACATACACACACACTTAAACACGCACGCACACGTACACGCACACACTCTCCACCTCTCGACTCCTATCCATTAGTGGCCTCTTACGACAGGCAGGGCCTTCTTGCTACGGTCGTGTTCTTATCTCTGCGAGCCAAACGGACACACACACACACTCGCACACACACATACACACACATACACGCTTCACCTCTCGACTCCTACCCATTAGTCGCCTCTCACGACATTCAGGGACTTCTTGCCACGGCCGTGTTCTTATCTCTGCGAGCCGAACGGACACACACACACTCACACACACACACACGCACACACGCACACACACGCACCCACGCACACGTACACGCACACGCACACACTCTCCACCTCTCCACACCTATCCATTAGCCGCCTCTTAAGATAGGCAGGGCCTTCTTGCCACGGCCGTAATCTTATCTCTGCGAGACGAGCGTACAAAAACACACAGTCACACACACACACATACACTATTCACCTCTCGACTCCTCCCTTTTGGTCGCCTCTTACGAGAGGCAGGGCCTTCTTGCCCCGGCCGTATTCATATCTCTGCAAGCCGAACGGACACACACACTCATACACACACACTCACACACGCACAAACACACACACACGCACACACGCACACACACATACACTCTTCACCTCTCGACTCCTACCTTTTAGTCGCCTCTTACGATAAGCAGGGCCTTCTTGCCGCGGTCGTGTTCTCATCTCTGCAAGCCAAACTAACACACACACATACTCACACACGCACACACACACGCACACACACACGCACACACGCACACACACACATACACTCTTCACCTCTCGACTCCTACTTATTAGTCGACCCTTACAAGAGGCAGGGCCTTCTGGCCTCGGCCGTATTCTTATCTCTGCAAGCCAAACGGACACACACATACACACACACACTCACACACGCCCACACACGCACACACGCACACACACACACATACACTCTTCACCTCTCGACTCCTACCCATTATTCTCCTCTTACGACAGGCAGGGACTTCTTGCCACGGCCGTGTTCTTATCTCTGCAAGCCGAACGGACACACACACATACTCACACATGCACACACACACGCACACACGCACACACACACATACACTCTTCACTTCTCGACTCCTACCTATTAGTCGCCCCTTACAACTGGTAGGGTCTTCTTGCCTTTGCCGTATTCTTACCTCTGCAAGCCAGACGGACACACACACATACACACACACTCACACACGCACACACACGCACACACGCACACACACACACATACACTCTTCACCTCTCGACTCCTACCCATTAGTCGCCTCTTACGACAGGCAGGGCCTTCCTGCCACGGCCATGTTCTTATCTCTGCGAGCCGACCGGACACACACACACTCACACACACACATACAAGAACACACACACACACGAACGCACACACGCGCACACACACATATAAACTCTTCACCTCTCGACTCCTACCCATTATTCTTCTCTTTCGAAAGGCAGGGACTTCTTGCCACGGTCGTGTTCTTATCTCTGCAAGACGAACGCACACACGCACACGCACACACGCACACACACACACATACACTCTTCACCCTCGACTCCTACCCATTAGTCGCCTCTTACGATAGGCAGGGCCTTCCTGCCACGGCCATGTTTTTATCTCTGCGAGCCGACCGGACACACACCCACTCACACACACACATACAAGAACACGCACACACACGCACGCACACACGCGCACACACACATATACACTCTCCACCTTTCGACTCCTATCCATTAGTCGCCTCTTAAGACAGGCATGACCTTATTGCCTCGGCCGTATTCTAATCTCTGCGAGCCGAATGGACACACACATACATACACACACACACACTTACACACGCACAAACACACACATACCCACACACGCACACACACACATACACTATTCACCTTTCGACTCCTACCTATTAGTCGCCCCTTACAAGAGAGAGGGCCTTCTTGCCTTGGCCGTATTCTTATCTCTGCAATCCAAACGGACACACACACAAATACAGACATATACTCACACACGCACAAATACACGCACACACACAAAGACACATACACTATTCACCTCTCGACTCCTATTCATTAGTCGCCTCTTACGACAGGCAGAGACTTCTTGCCACGGCCGTGTTCTTATCTCTGCGAGCCGAACGGACACACACATACTTACACACACACACGCACCTACTCACACACACACGCACACACGCACACACACACAAATACACTCTTAACCCCTCGACTTCTACCCATTAGTCGCATCTTACGACAGGCATGGACTTATTGCCTCGGCCGTATTCTAATCTCTGCGAGCCGAACAGACACACACACACTGACACACACACACATTCACACACACACTCACACACGTACGCACACACGCACACACACACATACACTCTTCACCTCTCGACTCCTACCCATTATTCTCCTATTACGACAGGCAGGGACTTCTTGCCACGGCCGTGTTCTTATCTCTGCAAGCCGAACGGACACACACACACACACGCATACACACACACTCTCCACCTCTCGACTCCTACCCATTAGTCGCCTCTTACGACAGGCAGGGCCTTCTTGCCTTGGCCGTATTCTTATCACTGCAAGCCAAACGGACACACACACACAAATAAACACACATACTCACACACGCAAAAACACACGCACACACACAAAGACACATACACTCTTCACCTCTCGACTCCTACCCATTATTCTCCTATTACGAAAGGCAGGGACTTCTTGCCACGGCCGTGTTATTATCTCTGCGAGCCGACCGGACACACACACACTGACACACACACACATTCACACACACACTCACACACGTACGCACACACGCACACACACATACACTCTTCACCTCTCGACTCCTACCCATTATTCTCCTCTTACGACAGGCAGGGACTTCTTGCCACGGCCGTGTTCTTATCTCTGCAAGCCGAACGGACACACACACACGCACACACACACGCACACGCACACGCACACGCACACACTCTTCACCTCTCGACTCCTACCCATTATTCTCCTCTTACGACAGGCAGGGACTTCTTGCCACGGCCGTGTTCTTATCTCTGCAAGCCGAACGGACACACACATACACACACACTCACACACACACGCACACACGCACGCACACACGCACACACGCACACACGCACACACACATACACTCACACACACAAACACGCACATACGCACACACACATACATTCTTCACCTCTCGACTCCTACCTATTAGTCGTCTCTCACGACAGGCAGGGTCTTCTTGCCTCGGCCGTGTTCTTATCTCTGCAAGCCGAACGGACACACACACACTCACACACACACACACACATTCACTCTTAACCTCTCCACTTCTACCCATTAGTCGCCTCTTACGACATTCAGGGACTTCTTGCCACAGACGTATTCTTATCTCTGCAAGCCGAACGGACACACACATACACACACACACTCACACACACACGCACACACGCACCCACGCACACACACACGCACACACGCACACACACACAAATACACTCTTCACCTCTCGACTCCTACCCATTAGTCGCATCTTACGACAGGCATGGACTTATTGCCTCGGCCGTATTCTAATCTCTGCGAGCCGAACGGACACACACACACTGA
>NW_027311920.1:437500-465000 GCF_040954645.1 Diabrotica undecimpunctata | reverse complement strand
CACTCTTCACCTCTCGACTCCTACCCATTATTCTCCTCTTACGACAGGCAGGGACTTCTTGCCACGGCCGTGTTCTTATCTCTGCAAGCCGAACGGACACACACACATACTCACACACGCACACACACACGCACACACGCACACACACACATACACTCTTCAACTCTCGACTCCTACCTATTAGTCGCCCCTTACAACTGGTAGGGTCTTCTTGCCTTTGCCGTATTCTTACCTCTGCAAGCCAGACGGACACACACACATACACACACACTCACACACGCACACACACACGCACACACGCACACACACACATACACTCTTCACCTCTCGACTCCTACCCATTAGTCGCCTCTTACGACAGGCAGGGCCTTCCTGCCACGGCCATGTTTTTATCTCTGCGAGCCGACCGGACACACACCCACTCACACACACACATACAAGAACACGCACACACACGCACGCACACACGCGCACACACACATATACACTCTCCACCTTTCGACTCCTATCCATTAGTCGCCTCTTAAGACAGGCATGACCTTATTGCCTCGGCCGTATTCTAATCTCTGCGAGCCGAATGGACACACACATACATACACACACACACACTTACACACGCACAAACACACACATACCCACACACGCACACACACACACATACACTATTCACCTTTCGACTCCTACCTATTAGTCGCCCCTTACAAGAGAGAGGGCCTTCTTGCCTCGGCCGTATTCTTATTTCTGCAAGCCAAACGGACACACACACAAATACAGACATATACTCACACACGCACAAATACACGCACACACACAAAGACACATACACTCTTCACCTCTCGACTCCTATTCATTAGTCGCCTCTTACGACAGGCAGGGACTTCTTGCCACGGCCGTGTTCTTATCTCTGCGAGCCGAACGGACACACACATACTTACACACACACACGCACCTACGCACACACACACGCACACACGCACACACACACAAATACACTCTTAACCCCTCGACTCCTACCCATTAGTCGCATCTTACGACAGGCATGGACTTATTGCCTCGGCCCTATTCTAATCTCTGCGAGCCGAACGGACACACACACACTGACACACACACATTCACACACACACTCACACACGTACGCACACACGCACACACACATACACTCTTCACCTCTCGACTCCTACCCATAATTCTCCTCTTACGACAGGCAGGGACTTCTTGCCACAGCCGTGTTCTTATCTCTGCAAGCCGAACGGACACACACACACACGCATACACACACACTCTCCACCTCTCGACTCCTACCCATTAGTCGCCTCTTACGACAGACAGGGCCTTCTTGCCTGGGCCGTATTCTTATCTCTGCAAGCCAAACGGACACACACACAAATAAACACACATACTCACACACGCAAAAACACACGCACACACACAAAGACACATACACTCTTCACCTCTCGACTCCTACCCATTATTCTCCTATTACGACAGGCAGGGACTTCTTGCCACGGCCGTGTTATTATCTCTGCGAGCCGACCGGACACACACACACTGACACACACACATTCACACACACACTCACACACGTACGCACACACGCACACACACATACACTCTTCACCTCTCGACTCCTACCCATAATTCTCCTCTTACGACAGGCAGGGACTTCTTGCCACAGCCGTGTTCTTATCTCTGCAAGCCGAACGGACACACACACACGCACACACACACGCACACGCACACGCACACGCACACACTCTTCACCTCTCGACTCCTACCCATTATTCTCCTCTTACGACAGGCAGGGACTTCTTGCCACGGCCGTGTTCATATCTCTGCAAGCGGAACGGACACACACATACACACACACTCACACACACACGCACACACGCACGCACACACGCACACACGCACACACACATACACTCACACACACAAACACGCACATACGCACACACACATACATTCTTCACCTCTCGACTCCTACCTATTAGTCGTCTCTCACGACAGGCAGGGTCTTCTTGCCTCGGCCGTGTTCTTATCTCTGCAAGCCGAACGGACACACACACACTCACACACACACACACATACACTCTTAACCTCCCGACTTCTACCCATTAGTCGCCTCTTACGACATTCAGGGACTTCTTGCCACGGACGTATTCTTATCTCTGCAAGCCGAACGGACACACACATACACACACACACTCACACACACACGCACACACGCACCCACGCACACACACACACGCACACACGCACACACACACAAATACACTCTTCACCTCTCGACTCCTACCCATTAGTCGCATCTTACGACAGGCATGGACTTATTGCCTCGGCCGTATTCTAATCTCTGCGAGCCGAACGGACACACACACAATGACACACACACACACATTCACACACATACTCACACACGTACGCACACACGCACACACACACATAAACTCTTCATCTCTCGACTCCTACCCATTATTCTCCTATTACGACAGGCAGGGTCTTCTTGCCTCGGCCGTGTTCTTATCTCTGCAAGCCGAACGGACACACACATACTCACACACACACACACACATACACTTTTAACCTCTCGACTCCTACCCATTAGTCGCCTCTTACGACATTCAGGGACTTCTTGCCACGGACGTATTCTTATCTCTGCAAGCCGAACGGACACACACACATACTCACACACGCACACACACACGCACACACGTACACACACACATACACTCTTCACCTCTCGACTCCTACCCATTAGTCGCCCTTTACGACAGGCAGGGCCTTCTTGCCACGGCCATGTTCTTATCTCTGCGAGCCGAACGGACATACACACACACTCACACACACACGCACGCTCACACGCACACACACACACGCATACACGCACACACGCACATACACTTTTCACCACTCGCCTCCTACTTATTAGTCGCCCACTCTTCACCTCTCGACTCCTACCCATTAGTCGCCCCGTACGATTTGCATCGCCTTCTTGCCACGGCTGTTTACTTATCTCTGCGAGCCGAAGGGACACACACACATACACACACACACTCACAAACACACACACACACACGCACGCACACACGCACACACACATACACTCACACACACACAAACACGCACACACGCACACACACATACATTCTTCACCTCTCGACTCCTACCTATGAGTCGCCTCTTACGACAGGCAGGGCCTTCTTGCCTCGGTCGTGTTCTTATTTCTGCAAGCCGAACTAACACACACACATACTCAAACACGCACACACACACGCACACTCGCGCACACACACATACACTCTTCACCTCTCGAATCCTACTTATTACTCGCCTCTTACGACAGGCAGGGCCTTCTTGCCACGGCTGTGTTCTTATCTCTGCGAGCCGACCGCACACACACACACTCACACACACTCACACACTTACATACACACACACTTAAACACGCACGCACACACACACACATACACTCTTCACCTCTCGACTCCTACCCATTATTCTCCTCTTACAACAGGCAGGGACTACTTGCCACAGTCGAGTTCTTATCTCTGTGTGCCGAACGGACACACACACTTACACACACACCCACACACACACGCACGCACACACGCACACACACGCACACGCACACGCACACGCACACACTCTCCACCTCTCGACTCCTATCCATTAGTCGCCTCTTACGACAGGCATGGCCTTCTTGCCACCGCTTTTTTCTTATCTCTGCGAGCGAAGGGTCACACACACACATACACACACACACTCACACACACACACGCACACACGCACGCACACACGCACACACACATACTCTCACACACACACAAACACGCACACACGCACACACACATACATTCTTCACCTCTCGACTCCTACCTATTAGTCGTCTCTCACGACAGGCAGGGCCTTCTTGCCTCGGCCGTCTTCTTATCTCTGCAAGCCGAACTAACACACACACATACTCACACACGCACACACACGCACACACGCACACACACATACACTTTTCACCTCTCGACTCCTACCCATTAGTCGCCCCGTACGATTTGCATCGCCTTCTTGCCACGGCTGTTTTCTTATCTCTGCGAGCCGAAGGGACACACACACATACACACACACACACTCACAAACACACACACACACACACGCACGCACACACGCACACACACATACACTCACACACACACAAACACGCACACACGCACACACACATACACTCTTCACCTCTCGACCCCTACTTATTACTTGCCTCTTACGACATTCATGGCCTTTTTGCCACGGCTGTTTTCTTATCTCTGCGAGCCGACCGCACACACACACACTTACACACACTCACATACAGACACACTTAAACACGCACGCACACACGCACACACACACACGCACACGTACACGCACACACTCTCCACCTCTCGACTCCTATCCATTAGTCGTCTCTTACGACAGGCAGGGCCTTCTTGCTACGGACGTGTTCTTATCTCTGAGAGCCAAACGGACACACACACACACTCGCACACACACATACACATACATACACGCTTCACCTCTCGACTCCTACCCATTAGTCGCCTCTTACGACATTCAGCAACTTCTTGCCACGGCCGTGTTCTTATCTCTGCGAGCCGAACGGACACACACACACTTACACACACACGCACGCACACACGCACACACACACGCACCCACGCACACGCACACGCCCACGCACACACTCACAAACACACACACACACGCACGCACACACGCACACACACATACATTCTTCACCTCTCGACTCCTACCCATTAGTCGCTCATTACAGCAGGCATGGCCTTCTTGCCACGGCCGTATTCTTATCTCTGCGAGCCGAAGGGACACACACACACAATCATACACACACACACGCACACTCTTTACCTCTCGACTTCTACCCATTAGTCGCCTCTTACGACAGGCATGGCCTTCTTGCCACGGCTGTATTCTTATCTCTGCAGGCCGAACGGACACACATACATACACACACACTCACACACGCACACACACATAAACTCTTCACCTCTCGACTCCTACCTATTAGTCGCCTCTTACGATAAGCATGGCCTTCTTGCCACGGCTGTAATCTTATCTCTGCGAGCCGAAGGACACACACACATACACACATACACGCACACACACGCACACACGCACATACATACACTCTCCATCTCGCGACTCCTACTCATTAGTCGCCTCTTACGACAGGCAGGGCCTTCTTGCCACGGCCGTATTCTTTTCTCTGCGAGCCGAAGGACACACACACACACAGTCACACACGCACATACACACACGCACACACACACACACATACACTACTTACCTCTTGACTCCTAACCATTAGTCGCCTCTTACGACAGGCAGGGCCTTCTTGCCTTGGTTGTGTTCGTATCTCTGCGAGCCGAAGGACACACACACACACACATACAAACACACACACACACTCACAAACACACACACACACACGCACACACGCACGCACACACGCACACGCACACGCACACACGCACGCACACACGCACACACACATACACACACACACGCACACACGCACACACACATATATTCTTTACCTCTCGACTCCTACCTATTAGTCGCCTCTTACGACAGGCAGGGCCTTCTTGCCTCAACCGTGTTCTTATCTTTGCAAGCCGAACGGACACACGCACACACGCACGCACACACGCTCACACACATACACACACACACACGCACACACGCACACACACATATATTCTTCACCTCTCGACTCCTACCCATTAGTCGCCTCTTACGACAGGCAGGGCCTTCTTGCCACGGCCGTGTTCTCATCTCTGCGAGCCGACCGGACACACACACATACTCACACACGCACACACACACGCACACACGCACAAACACACATACACTCTTCACCTCTCGACTCCTACCCATTAGTCGCCTCTTACGACAGGCAGGGCCTTCCTGCCACGGCCATGTTCTTATCTCTGCGAGCCGACCGGACACACACACACTCACACACACAAATACAAGAACACACGCACGCACACACGCGCACACACACATATACACTCTTAACCTCTCGACTCCTACCCATTATTCGTCTCCTTCGAAAGGCAGGGACTTCTTGCCACGGTCGTGTTCTTATCTCTGCAAGCCGAACGCACACACGCACACGCACACGCACAAGCACACACTCTCCACCTTTCGACTCCTATCCATTAGTCGCCTCTTAAGACAGGCAAGGCCTTCTTGCCACGGACGTATTCTGATCTCTGCGAGCCGAACGGACACACACACACACTCACACACACACACACACTCACACACACACACACACTTACACACGCACACACACACACACATACACTATTCACCTCTCGACTCCTACCCATTATTCTCCTCTTACGACAGGTAGGGACTTCTTGCCACGGCCGTGTTCTTATCTCTGAAAGCCGAACAGACACACACACACGCACACACAAACACACGCACACAGGCACACACGCACACACGCACACACGCACACGCACACGCACAGGCACACGCACACACTTTCCACCTCTCGACTCCTATCCATTAGTCGCCTCTTAAGACAGGCAGGGCCTTCTTGCCACGGACGTATTCTTATCTCTGCAAGCCGAACGGACACACACATACTCACACACGCACAAACACACGCACACACGCAGACACACACATACACTCTTCACCTCTCGACTCCTACCTATTAGTCGCCCCTTACAACTGGCTGGGTCTTCTTGCCTTGGCCGTATTCTTACCTCTGCAAGCCAGACGGACACACACACATACACACACACACACACACACGCACACACACACGCACACACGCACACACACACATACACTCTTCACCTCTCGACTCCTACCCATTAGTCACCTCTTACGACAGGCAGGGCCTTCCTGCCACGGCCATGTTCTTATCTCTGCAAACCGAACGCACACACGCACACACGCACACACACATATACACTCTTCACCTCTCGACTCCTACCCATTAGTCGCATCTTACGACAGGCAGGGCCTTCCTGCCACGGCCATGTTGTTATCTCTGCGAGCCGACCAGACACACACACACTCACACACACACATACAAGAACACACACACACACGCACGCACACACGCGCACACACGTATACACTCTCCACCTTTCGACTCCTATCCATTAGTCGCCTCTTAAGACAGGCATGACCTTCTTGCGTCGGCCGTATTCTAATCTCTGCGAGCCGAATGGACACACACATACATACACACACACACTCACACACGCACAAACACACACATACCCACACACGCACACACACACACACACATACACTATTCACCTTTCGACTCCTACCTATTAGTCGCCCCTTACAAGAGAGAGGGCCTTCTTGCCTCGGCCGTATTCTTATCTCTGCAAGCCAAACGGACACACACACAAATACACACACATACTCACACACACACAAACACACGCACACACACAAAGACACATACACTCTTCACCTCTCGACTCCTATTCATTAGTCGCCTCTTACGACAGGCAGGGACTTCTTGCCACGGCCGTGTTCTTATCTCTGCGAGCCGAACGGACACACACACACACTAACACACACACACGCACCCACGCACACACACACGCACACACGCACACACGCACACACACACAAATACACTCTTCACCTCTCGACTCCTACCCATTGGTCGCATCTTACGACAGGCATGGACTTATTGCCTCGGCCGTATTCTTATCTCTGCAAGCCAAACGGACACACACACAAATACACACACATACTCACACACACACAAACACACGCACACACACAAAGACACATACACTCTTTACCTCTCGACTCCTATTCATTAGTCGCCTCTTACGACAGGCAGGGACTTCTTGCCACGGCCGTATTCTAATCTCTGCGAGCCGAACGGACACACACACACTGACACACACACACATTCACACACACACTCACACACGTACGCACACACGCACACACACATACACTCTTCACCTCTCGACTCCTACCCATTATTCTCCTATTACGACAGGCAGGGACTTCTTGGCACGGCCGTGTTCTTATCTCTGCAAGCCGAACGGACACACACACACACGCACACACACACGCACACGCACACTCACACGCACACACTCTTCACCTCTCGACTCCTACCCATTATTCTCCTCTTACGACAGGCAGGGACTTCTTGCCACGGCCGTGTTCTTATCTCTGCAAGCCGAACGGACACACACACACTCACACACACACACACACACACACACACACACACATACACTCACACACGTACGCACACACGCACACACACATATACACTCTTCACCTCTCGACTCCTACCCATTATTCTCCTCTTACGACAGGCAGGGACTTCTTGCCACGGCCGTGTTCTTATATCTGCAAGCCGAACGGACACACACACACACGCACACACACACGAACACGCACACTCACACGCACACACTCTTCACCTCTCGACTCCTACCCATTATTCTCCTCTTACGACAGGCAGGGACTTCTTGCCACGGCCGTGTTCTTATCTCTGCAAGCCGAACGGACACACACATACACACATACTCACACACACACGCACACACGCACGCACACACGCACACACACATACACTCACACACACAAACACGCACATACGCACACACACATACATTCTTCACCTCTCGACTCCTACCTATTAGTCGTCTCTCACGACAGGCAGGGTCTTCTTGCCTCGGCCGTGTTCTTATCTCTGCAAGCCGAACGGACACACACACACTCACACACACACACACATACACTCTTAACCTTTCGACTCCTACCCATAAGTCGCCTCTTACGACATTCAGGGCCTTCTTGCCTCGGCCGTATTCTTATCTCTGCAAGCCAAACTGACACACACACACAAATACACACACATACTCACACACGCAAAAACACACGCACACACACAAAGACACATACGCTCTTCACCTCTCGACTCCTATTCATTAGTCGCCTCTTACGACAGGCAGGGACTTCTTGCCACGGCCGTGTTCTTATCTCTGCAAGCCAAACGGACACACACACACGCACACACACACACGCACACGCACACGCACACGCACACACTCTTCACCTCTCGACTCCTACCCATTATTCTCCTCTTACGACAGGCAGGGACTTCTTGCCACGGCCGTGTTCTTATCTCTGCAAGCCGAACGGACACACACATACACACACACACTCACACACACACGCACACACGCACGCACACACGCACACACACATACACTCACACACACAAACACGCACATACGCACACACACATACATTCTTCACCTCTCGACTCCTACCTATTAGTCGTCTCTCACGACAAGCAGCGTCTTCTTGCCTCGGCCGTGTTCTTATCTCTGCAAGCCGAACGGACATACACACACACTCACACACACACGCACGCTCACACGCACACACACATGCACACACGCACACGCACACGCACACGCACACACTCTCCACCTCTCGACTCCTATCCATTAGTCACCTCTTAAGACAGGCAGGGCCTTCTTGCCTCGGCCGTATTCTTATCTCTGCGAGCCGAACGGACATACACACACACTCAAACACACACGCACGCTCACACGCACACACACACACGCACACACGCACACGCACACGCACACACTCTCAACCTCTCGACTCCTATCCATTAGTCACCTCTTAAAACAGGCAGGGCCTTCTTGCCTCGGCCGTATTCTTATCTCTGCAAGCCAAACGGACACACACACACTCACACACAAGCACGCACACATGCACACACACGCACACACACAAATACACTTTTCACCTCTCGACTCCTACCCATTAGTCGCCTCTTACGACAGGCATAGCCTTCTTGCCTCGGCCGTATTCTTATCTTTGCAAGCCGAACGGACACACACACACTCACACACACACGCACGCACACACGCACACACACGCACACACACACACACACACACAAATACACTCTTCACCTCTCGACTCCTACCCATTAGTCGCCTCTTACGACAGGCATGGCCTTCTTGCCTTGGCCGTATTCTAATCTCTGCGAGCCGAATGGACACACACATACATACACACACACACTTACACACGCACAAACACACACACACCCACACACGCACACACTCACATACCCTCTTCACCTCTCGACTCCTACCCATTAGTCGCCTCTTACGACAGGCAGGGCCTTCTTGCCACGGCCGTGTTCTCATTTCAGCGAGCCGACCGGACACACACATACACGCACACACAAACACACGCACACAGGCACAAACGCACACACAAACGCTCACGCACACGCACACACTCTACACCTCTCGAGTCCCATCCATTAGTCGCCTCTTAAGACAGGCAGGGCCTTCTTGCCACGAACGCATTCTTATCTCTGCGAGCCGAACGGACACACACACACACTCACACACAAACACACACACGCAAGCACACATACACTATTCACCTCTCGACTTCTACCCATTATTCTCCTCTCACGACAGGCAGGGACTTCTTGCCACGGCCGTGTTCTTATCTCTGCAAGCCGAACGGACACACACACACACACGCACACACAAAAACACGCACACAGGCACACACGCACACACGCACACACGCACACACGCACACACGCACACACTCTCCACCTCTCGATTCCTATCCATTAGTCGCCTCTTAAGACAGGCAGGGCCTTCTTGCCACGGACGTATTCTTATCTCTGCAAGCCAAACGGACACACACACACACATACAGACACACACTCACACACGCACAAACACACGCACACACACAGACACATACACTCTTCACCTCTCGACTCCTATTCATTAGTCGCCTCTTACGACAGGCAGGGACTTCTTGCTACAGCCGTGTTCTTATCTCTGCGAGTCGAACGGACACACACACACACGCACAGACAAACACACGCACACAGGCACACACGCACACACGCACACGTACACGCATACGCACACACTCTCCACCTCTCGACTCCTATCCATTAGTCGCCTCTTAAGACAGGCAGGGCCTTCTTGCCTCGGCCGTATTCTTATCTCTGCAAGCCAAACGGACACACACACACACATACAGACACACACTCACACACGCACAAACACACGCACACACACAGACACATACACTCTTCACCTCTCGACTCCTATTCATTAGTCGCCTCTTACGACAGGCAGGGACTTCTTGCCACAGCCGTGTTCTTATCTCTGCGAGCCGAACGGACACACACACACTCACACACATACGCACACACACGCACACACGCACACACACACAAATACACTCTTCACCTCTCGACTCCTACCCATTAGTCGCCTCTTACGACAGGCAGGGCCTTCTTGCCACGGCCGTGTTCTCATTTCAGCGAGCCGACCGGACACACACACACACGCACACACAAACACACGCACACAGGCACAAACGCACACACGCAAACGCACACGCACACGCACACACTCTCCACCTCTCGACTCCTATCCATTAGTCGCCTCTTAAGACAGGCAGGGCCTTCTTGCCACGAACGCATTCTTATCTCTGCGAGCCTAACGGACACACACACACACTCACACAGACACGCACGCACACACGCCACACACACGCACACACACATACACTCACACACACACAAACACGCACACACGCACACACACATACATTCTTTACCTCTCGACTCCTACCTATAAGTCGTCTCTCACGACAGGCAGGGCCTTATTGCCTCGGCAGTGTTCTTATCTCTGCAAGCCGAACGGACACACACAAACTCACACACGCACACACACACGCACACACGCACCCACACACATACACTCTTCACCTGTCGACTCCTACCTATTAGTCGCCTCTTACGATAGGCAGGGCATTCTTGCCTCGGTCGTGTTCTTATCTCTGCAAGCCGAACTAACACAGACACATACTTACACACGCACACACACACGCACACACGCACACACGCACATACACTTTTCACCACTCGCCTCTTACTTATTAGTTGCCCACTCTTCACCTCTCGACTCCTACCCATTAGTCGCCCCGTACGATTTGCATCGCCTTCTTGCCACGGCTGTTTACTTATCTCTGCGAGCCGAAGGGACACACACATACACACACACACTCACAAACATACACACACACACACACGCACGCACACACGCACACACACATACACTCACACACACACAAACACGCACACACGCACACACACATACATTCTTCACCTCTCGACTCCTACCTATTAGTCGCCTCTTACGATAGGCAGGGCCTTCTTGCCTCGGTCGTGTTCCTATTTCTGCAAGCCGAACTAACACACACACATACTCACACACGCACACACACACGCACACACGCACACACACACATACACTCTTCACCTCTCGAATCCTACTTATTACTCGCCTCTTAAGACAGGCAGGGCCTTCTTGCCACGGCTGTGTTCTTATCTCTGCGAGCCGACCGCACACACACACACTCACACACAATCACACACTCACATACACACACTTAAACACGCACGCACACACGCACACACATACACTCTTCACCTCTCGACTCCTACCCATTATTCTCCTCTTTCGACAGGCAGGGACTTCTTGCCACGGGCGTGTTCTTACCTCTGCAAGCCGAACGGACACACACACACACACACGCACACACAAAAACACGCACACAGGCACACACGCACACACGCACACGCACACGTACACGCACACAGTCTCCACCTCTCGACTCCTATCCATTAGTCGCCTCTTACGACATTCAGGGACTTCTTGCCACGGCCGTGTTCTTATCTCTGCGAGCCGAACGGACACACACACCCACTCACACACACGCACACACGCAAGCACACATACAGTATTCACCTCTCGACTTCTACCCATTATTCTCCTCTTACGACAGGCAGGGACTTCTTGCCACGGCCGTGTTCTTATCTCTGCAAGCCGAACGGACACACACACACGCACACACAAACACACGCACACAGGCACACACGCACATACGCACACACGCACACACTCTCCACCTCTCGATTTCTATCCATTAGTCGCCTCTTAAGAGAGGCAGGGCCTTCTTGCCCCGGCCGTATTCTTATCTCTGGAAGCCGAGCGGACAAACACACACACACACACACACACACGCACGTTCGCACACACGCACACACACACACTCACACACGCACAAACACACGCACACAAGCACACACACACACACACATACACTCTCCACCTTTCGACTCCTACCCATTAGTCGCCTCTTACAACAGGCAGGGACTACTTGCCACAGTCGAGTTCTTATCTCTGTGTGCCGAACGGACACACACACTCACACACACACTCACACACACACGCACGCACACACACACACACACACACACACTCACAAACATCCACACAGACGCACACGCACACACGCACGCTCACACGAACACACACATACACTCACACACACACACGGACACACACATGCACACACGCACACACACATACACTCTTCACCTCTCGTCTCCTACCTATTAGTCGCCTTTTACGATAGGCAGGGCCTTCTTGCCTCCGTCGTGTTCTTATCTCTGCAGGCCGAACTAACACACACACAAACTCACACACGCACACACACACGCACACACACATACACTCTTCACCTCTCGACTCCTACTTATTAGTCGCTCCTTACAAGCGACACACATACACATACACACACACTCACACACACACGTACACATGCACGCACACATACACTTTTCACCTCTCGACTCCTACCCATTAGTCGCCCCTTACGACAGGCATGTCCTTCTTGCCACCGCTGTTTTCTTATCTCTACGGGCCGAAGGGACACACACACAAACATACACACACACACTCACACACACACACACACACACACACGAACACACACGCACACACACATACACTCACACACACACACGCACAAACGCACACACACATACACTCTTCACCTCTCGATTTCTACCTATTAGTCGCCCCTTACAAGAGGCAGGGCCTTCTTGCCTCGGCCGTATTCTTATCTCTGCAAGCCAAACGGACACACACACATACTCACATACGCACACACACACGCACACACGCATACACACATACACTCTTCACCTCTCGTCTCCTACCTATTAGTCGCCCCTTACAAAAGGCAGGGTCTTCTTGGCTTGGCCGTATTCTCATCTCTGCAAGCCAAACGGACACACAAACATACACACACAATCACACACGCACACACACGCACACACGCACACACACACATGTACACTCTTCACCACTCGACTCCTACCCATTAGTCGCCTCTTACGACAGGCAGGGCCTTCTTGCCACGGCCGTGTTCTTATCTCTGCGAGCCTACTGGACACACACACACTCACACACACAAATACACACACACACTCACACACGCACACACACGCACACACGCACACACACTCACACATACACTCTTCACCTCTCGACTCCTACCCATTAGTCACCTCTTACGACAGGCAGGGCCTTCTTGCCACGGCCGTGGCCTTATCTCTGCGAGCCGACCGGACACACAAACATACACACACAATCACACACGCACACACACGCACACACGCACACACACACATATACACTCTTCACCACTCGACTCCTACCCATTAGTCGCCTCTTACGACAGGCAGTGCCTCCTTGCCACGGCCGTGTTCTTATCTCTGCGAGCCTACTGGACACACACACATCACACACACAAATACACACACACACTCACACAAGCACACACACGCACACACGCACACACACACACACATACACTCTTCACCTCTCGACTTCTACCCATTAGTCACCGCTTACGACAGGCAGGGCCTTCTTGGCACGGACGTGTTCTTATCTCTGCGAGCCGACCGGACACACACACACTCACACACGCACACACACACGCACACACGCACACACACACATACACTCTTTACCTCTCGACTCCTACCAATTAGTCGCCACTTACGACAGGCAGGGCCTTCTTGCCTCGGCCGTAAGCTTATCTCTGCAAGCCGAACGGACACACACACACTCACACACACACGCACGCACACACGCACACACACTCACACACACACACACAATTACACTCTTCACCTCTCGACTCCTACCCATTAGTCGCCCTTTACGACTGGCATGGCCTTCTTGCCACGGCTGTTTTCTTATGTCTGCGAGCCGAAGGGACACACACACACATATACACACACACACACACACACACACTCACAAACACACACACACACGCGCAAACACGCACGCACACACGCACACACACACGCACACACGCACGCACACACGCACACACATAAACTTACACACGCAGACACACACGCACACACGCACACACACACATACACTCTTCACCTCTCGACACCTACCTATTAGTCGCCTCTTACGATAGGCAGGGCCTTCTTGCCTCGGTCGTGTTCTCATCTCTGCGAGCCGACCGGACACACACACACTGACACACACACATACACACACACACTCACACACGCACGCACACACGCACACACACACATACACTCTTCACCTCTCGACTCCTACCCATTATTCTCCTCATACGACAGGCAGGGACTTCTTGCCACGGCCGTGTTCTTATCTCTGCAAGCCAAACGGACACACAAACACACGCACACACACACACACACGCACACGCACACGCACACGCACACACTCTCCACCTCTCGACTCCTATCCATTAGTCGCCTCTTACGACAGGCATGGCCTTCTTGCCACCGCTTTTTTCTTATCTCTGCGAGCGAAGGGACACACACACACATACACACACACACTCACACACACACACGCACACACGCACGCACACACGCACACACACATACACTCACACACACACAAACACGCACACACGCACACACACATACATTCTTCACTTCTCTAATCCTACCTATTAGTCGCCTCTCACGACAGGCAGGGCCTTCTTGCCTCGACCGTGTTCTTATCTCTGCAAGCCGAACGGACACACACACATACTCAAACACGCACACACACACGCACACACGCACACACACATACACTCTTCACCTCTCGACTCCTACCCATTAGTCGCCCTTTACGACTGGCATGGCCTTCTTGCCACGGCTGTTTTCTTATGTCTGCGAGCCGAAGGGACACACACACACATATACACACACACACACACACACACACACACTCACAAACACACACACACACGCGCAAACACGCACGCACACACGCACACACACACGCACACACGCACGCACACACGCACACACATACACTTACACACGCACACACACACGCACACACGCACACACACACATACACTCTTCACCTCTCGACACCTACCTATTAGTCGCCTCTTACGATAGGCAGGGCCTTCTTGCCTCGGTCGTGTTCTCATCTCTGCGAGCCGACCGGACACACACACACACTGACACACACACATACACACACACACTCACACACGCACGCACACACGCACACACACACATACACTCTTCACCTCTCGACTCCTACCCATTATTCTCCTCATACGACAGGCAGGGACTTCTTGCCACGGCCGTGTTCTTATCTCTGCAAGCCAAACGGACACACACAAACACACGCACACACACACACACACGCACACGCACACGCACACGCACACACTCTCCACCTCTCGACTCCTATCCATTAGTCGCCTCTTACGACAGGCATGGCCTTCTTGCCACCGCTTTTTTCTTATCTCTGCGAGCGAAGGGACACACACACACATACACACACACACTCACACACACACACGCACACACGCACGCACACACGCACACACACATACACTCACACACACACAAACACGCACACACGCACACACACATACATTCTTCACTTCTCTAATCCTACCTATTAGTCGCCTCTCACGACAGGCAGGGCCTTCTTGCCTCGGCCGTGTTCTTATCTCTGCAAGCCGAACGGACACACACACATACTCAAACACGCACACATACACGCACACACGCACACACACATACACTCTTCACCTCTCGACTCCTACCTATTAGCTGCCTCTTACGTTAGGCAGGGCCTTCTTGCCTCGGTCGTGTTCTTATTTCTGCAAGCCGAACTAACACACACACATACTCACACACGCACACACGTACGCACACACGCACACACACATACACTCACACACACACAAACACGCACACACGCACACACACATACACTCTTCACCTCTCGACTCCTACTTATTAGTCGCCCATTACAAGAGGCAGGGCCTTCTTGCCTTGGCCGTATTCTTATCTCTGCAAGCCAAACAGACACACACACATACACACACACATACACACACACTTACATACGCACACACACGCACACGCTCACGCACGCACTCTCCACCTCTCGATTCCTATCCATTAGTCGCCTCTTAAGACAGGCAGGGCCTTCTTGCCACGGACGTATACCTATCTTAGCGAGCCGAACGGACACACACACACACACACTTGCACACATACACACACACACATACACGATTCACCTATCGACTACTACCCATTAGTCGCTCCTTACAGCAAGCATGGCCTTCCTGCCACGGACGTATTCTTATCTCTGCGAGCCGAAGGGATACACACACACATACACACACATACACACACACACACATACACACACACATACTCACACACGCACGTACACACGCACGCACACATACACTCACACACACACAAACACGCACACACGCACACACACATACATTCTTCACCTCTCGAATCCTACCTATTAGTCGCCTCTTACGATAGGCAGGGCCTTCTTGCCTCGGTCGTGCTCTTATCTCTGCAAGCCGAACGGACACACACACACTCACACACACAAATACACACACACTCACACACGCACACACACGCACACTCACACACACATACACTCTACACCTCTCGACTCCTACCAATTAGTCGCCACTTACGACAGGCAGGGCCTTCTTGCCTCGGCCGTATTCTTATCTCTGCAAGCCAAACAGACACACACACACATACACACACACACGCACACACGCACGCACACACGCACACACACATACACTCACACACACACAAACACGCACACACGCACACACACATACATTCTTCACTTCTCTAATCCTACCTATTAGTCGCCTCTCACGACAGGCAGGGCCTTCTTGCCTCGGCCGTGTTCTTATCTCTGCAAGCCGAACGGACACACACACATACTCAAACACGCACACATACACGCACACACGCACACACACATACACTCTTCACCTCTCGACTCCTACCTATTAGCTGCCTCTTACGTTAGGCAGGGCCTTCTTGCCTCGGTCGTGTTCTTATTTCTGCAAGCCGAACTAACACACACACATACTCACACACGCACACACGTACGCACACACGCACACACACATACACTCACACACACACAAACACGCACACACGCACACACACATACACTCTTCACCTCTCGACTCCTACTTATTAGTCGCCCATTACAAGAGGCAGGGCCTTCTTGCCTTGGCCGTATTCTTATCTCTGCAAGCCAAACAGACACACACACATACACACACACATACACACACACTTACATACGCACACACACGCACACGCTCACGCACGCACTCTCCACCTCTCGATTCCTATCCATTAGTCGCCTCTTAAGACAGGCAGGGCCTTCTTGCCACGGACGTATACCTATCTTAGCGAGCCGAACGGACACACACACACACACTTGCACACATACACACACACACATACACGATTCACCTATCGACTACTACCCATTAGTCGCTCCTTACAGCAAGCATGGCCTTCCTGCCACGGACGTATTCTTATCTCTGCGAGCCGAAGGGATACACACACACATACACACACATACACACACACACACATACACACACACATACTCACACACGCACGTACACACGCACGCACACATACACTCACACACACACAAACACGCACACACGCACACACACATACATTCTTCACCTCTCGAATCCTACCTATTAGTCGCCTCTTACGATAGGCAGGGCCTTCTTGCCTCGGTCGTGCTCTTATCTCTGCAAGCCGAACGGACACACACACACTCACACACACAAATACACACACACTCACACACGCACACACACGCACACTCACACACACATACACTCTACACCTCTCGACTCCTACCAATTAGTCGCCACTTACGACAGGCAGGGCCTTCTTGCCTCGGCCGTATTCTTATCTCTGCAAGCCAAACAGACACACACACACATACACACACACACGCACACACACGCACACACGCACACACACACATACACTCTTCACCTCTCGACTCCTACCCATTAGTCGCCTCTTAACGACAGGCAGTGCCTTCTTGCCACGGCCGTGTTCTCATCTCTGCGAGCCGACCGGACACACACACACACTGACACACACACATATACACACACACTCACACACGCACGCACACACGCACACACATACATACACTCTTCACCTCTCGACTCCTACCCATTATTCTCCTCTTACGACAGGCAGGGACTTCTTGCCACGGCCGTGTTCTTATCTCTGCAAGCCAAACGGACACACACACACTCACACACACACACACGCACACGCACCCGCACACGCACACACTCTCCACCTCTCGACTCCTATCCATTAGTCGCCTCTTACGACAGGCATGGCCTTCTTGCCACCGCTTTTTTCTTATTTTTGCGAGCGAAGGGACACACACACACACATACACACACACACTCACACACACATGCACACACGCACGCACACACGCACACACACATACACTCACACACACACAAACACGCACATACGCACACACATATATTCTTCACCTCTCTAATCCTACCTATTAGTCGCCTCTCACGACAGGCAGGGCCTTCTTGCCTCGGCCGTATTCTTATCTCTGCAAGCCAAACAGACACACACACATACACACACACTTACACTTGCACACACACGCACACAAGCACACACACACACATACACTATTCACCTTTCGACTCCTACCTATTAGTCGCCCCTTACAAGAGAGAGGGCCTTCTTGCCTCGGCCGTATTCTTATCTCTGCAAGCCAAACGGACACACACACAAATACACACACATACTCACACACACACAAACACACGCACACACACAAAGACACATACACTCTTCACCTCTCGACTCCTATTCATTAGTCGCCTCTTACGACAGGCAGGGACTTCTTGCCACGGCCGTGTTCTTATCTCTGCGAGTCCAACGGACACACACACACACTTACACACACACACGCACCCACGCACACACACACGCACACACGCACACACGCACACACGCACACACACACAAATACACTCTTCACCTCTCGACTCCTACCCATTGGTCGCATCTTACGACAGGCATGGACTTATTGCCTCGGCCGTATTCTTATCTCTGCAAGCCAAACGGACACACACACAAATACACACACATACTCACACACACACAAACACACGCACACACACAAAGACACATACACTCTTCACCTCTCGACTCCTATTCATTAGTCGCCTCTTACGACAGGCAGGGACTTCTTGCCACGGCCGTATTCTAATCTCTGCGAGCCGAACGGACACACACATACTGACACACACACACATTCACACACACACTCACACACGTACGCACACACGCACACACACATACACTCTTCACCTCTCGACTCCTACCCATTATTCTCTATTACGACAGGCAGGGACTTCTTGGCACGGCCGTGTTCTTATCTCTGCAAGCCGAACGGACACACACACACACGCACACACACACACGCACACGCACACTCACACGCACACACTCTTCACCTCTCGACTCCTACCCATTATTCTCCTCTTACGACAGGCAGGGACTTCTTGCCACGGCCGTGTTCTTATCTCTGCAAGCCGAACGGACACACACACACTCACACACACACACACACACACACACATACACTCACACACGTACGCACACACGCACACACACACATACACTCTTCACCTCTCGACTCCTACCCATTATTCTCCTCTTACGACAGGCAGGGACTTCTTGCCACGGCCGTGTTCTTATATCTGCAAGCCGAACGGACACACACACACACGCACACACACACGAACACGCACACTCACACGCACACACTCTTCACCTCTCGACTCCTACCCATTATTCTCCTCTTACGACAGGCAGGGACTTCTTGCCACGGCCGTGTTCTTATCTCTGCAAGCCGAACGGACACACACATACACACACACTTACACACACACGCACACACGCACGCACACACGCACACACATACACTCACACACACAAACACGCACATACGCACACACACATACATTCTTCACCTCTCGACTCCTACCTATTAGTCGTCTCTCACGACAGGCAGGGTCTTCTTGCCTCGGCCGTGTTCTTATCTCTGCAAGCCGAACGAACACACACACACTCACACACACACACACACATACACTCTTAACCTCTCGACTCCTACCCATTAGTCGCCTCTTACGACATTCAGGGACTTCTTGCCACAAACGTATTCTTATCTCTGCAAGCCGAACGGACACACACACATACTCACACACGCACACACACACGCACACACGTACACACACACATACACTCTTCACCTCTCGACTCCTACCCATTAGTCGCCCTTTACGACAGGCAGGGCCTTCTTGCCACGGCCATGTTCTTATCTCTGAGAGCCGAACGGACATACACACACACTCACACACACACGCACGCTCACACGCACACACACATGCACACACGCACACGCACACGCACACACTCTCCACCTCTCGACTCCTATCCATTAGTCACCTCTTAAGACAGGCAGGGCCTTCTTGCCTCGGCCGTATTCTTATCTCTGCGAGCCGAACGGACATACACACACACTCAAACACACACGCACGCTCACACGCACACGCACACGCACACGCACACACTCTCAACCTCTCGACTCCTATCCATTAGTCACCTCTTAAGACAGGCAGGGCCTTCTTGCCTCGGCCGTATTCTTATCTCTGCAAGCCGAACGGACACACACACACTCACACACATACACACACACACACGCACGCACACACGCACACACACATACACTCACAAACACACAAACACGCACACACGCACACACACATACATTCTTCACCTCTCGACTCCTACCTATTAGTCGCCTCTTACGATAGGCAGGGCCTTCTTGCCTCGGTCGTGTTCTTATTTCTGCAAGCCGAACTAACACACACACATACTCACACACGCACACACACACGCACACACGCACACACACACATACACTCTTCACCTCTCGAATCCTACTTATTACTCGCCTCTTAAGACAGGCAGGGCCTTCTTGCCACGGCTGTGATCTTATCTCTGCGAGCCGACCGCACACACACACACTCACACACAATCACACACTCACATACACACACACTTAAACACGCACGCACACACGCACACACATACACTCTTCACCTCTCGACTCCTACCCATTATTCTCCTCTTTCGACAGGCAGGGACTTCTTGCCACGGGCGTGTTCTTACCTCTGCAAGCCGAACGGACACACACACACACACGCACACACAAAAACACGCACACAGGCACACACGCGCACACGCACACGTACACGCACACAGTCTCCACCTCTCGACTCCTATCCATTAGTCGCCTCTTACGACATTCAGGGACTTCTTGCCACGGCCGTGTTCTTATCTCTGCGAGCCGAACGGACACACACACACACTCACACACACGCACACACGCAAGCACACATACAGTATTCACCTCTCGACTTCTACCCATTATTTTCCTCTTACGACAGGCAGGGACTTCTTGCCACGGCCGTGTTCTTATCTCTGCAAGCCGAACGGACACACACACACGCACACACAAACACACGCACACAGGCACACACGCACATACGCACACACGCACACACTCTCCACCTCTTGATTTCTATCCATTAGTCGCCTCTTAAGAGAGGCAGGGCCTTCTTGCCCCGGCCGTATTCTTATCTCTGGAAGCCGAGCGGACAAACACACACACACACACACACGCACAAACACACGCACACAAGCACACACACACACACACATACACTCTTCACCTTTCGACTCCTACCCATTAGTCGCCTCTTACAACAGGCAGGGACTACTTGCCACAGTCGAGTTCTTATCTCTGTGTGCCGAACGGACACACACACTCACACACACACTCACACACACACGCACGCACACACACACACACACACACTCACAAACATCCACACAGACGCACACGCACACACGCACGCTCACACGAACACACACATACACTCACACACACACACGGACACACACATGCACACACGCACACACACATACACTCTTCACCTCTCGTCTCCTACCTATTAGTCGCCTTTTACGATAGGCAGGGCCTTCTTGTCTCCGTCGTGTTCTTATCTCTGCAGGCCGAACTAACACACACACAAACTCACACACGCACACACACATACACTCTTCACCTCTCGACTCCTACTTATTAGTCGCTCCTTACAAGCGGCCGGGCCTTTTTGCCTCGGCCGTATTCTTATCTCTGCATGCCAAACGGACACACAAACATACACACGCACGCACACACACACACACACATACACTTTTCACCTCTCGACTCCTACCCATTATTCTCCTCTTACGACAGAGAGGGCCTTCTTGCCACGGACGTATTCTTACCTCTGCAAGCCGAACGGACACACACACACACTCGCACACACACACACACATACACGCTTCACCTCTCGACTCCTACCCATTAGTCGCCCGTTACGACATTCAGGGCCTTCTTGCCACGGCCGTATTTTTATCTCTGCGAGCCGAGCGGACACACACACAGTCACACACACATACATACACTATTCACCTCTCGACTCCTCCCTTTTGGTCGCCTCTTACGAGAGGCAGGACCTTCTTGCCCCGGCCGTATTCTTATCTCTGCAAGCCGAACGGATACACACACTCACACACACACGCACGCACACACGCACACACACACACAAATACACTCTTCACCTCTCGACTCCTACCCATTAGTCGCCTTTTACGACTGGCATGTCCTTCTTGCCTCGAGCGTATTCTAATCTCTGCGAGCCGAACGGACACTTACATACACACACACACTAACAAACGCACAAACACACACACACACGCACACACACATACACTCTTCACCTCTCGACTCCTACCCATTAGTCACCTCTTACGACAGGCATGGCATTCTTGCCACCGCTGCTTTCTTTTCTCTGCGAGCCGAAGGGACACACATACACACACACACTCACAAACACACACACACGCACCCACACACGCACACACACATACACTAACACACACGCACACACGCACACACACATACACTCTTCACCTCTCGATTCCTACCTATTAGTCGCCCCTTACAAGAGGCAGGGCCTTCTTGCCTTGGCCGTATTCTTATCTCTGCAAGCCTAACGGACACACACACATACACACACACACTCACACACGCAAACACACACGCACACACACACACAAACACTCTTCACCTCTCGACTCCTACCCATTAGCAGCTAATTACAACAAGCATGGCCTTCTTGTCACGGCCGTATTCTTATGTCTGCAAGCCGAACGGACACACACACCCATACGCACAAACACACATACGCACAAACACACACACACGCACACACACATACACTCTTCACCTCTCGACTCCTACCCATTAGTCACCTCTTACGACAGGCATGGCAATCTTGCCACCGCTGTTTTCTTTTCTCTGCGAGCCAAAGGGACACACATACACACACACACACACACTCACGGAACGGACACACACACACGCACGCACACAGGCACATACACATACACTCACACACACACACGCACACACGCACACACGCACACACACATACACTCTTCACCTCTCGATTCCTACCTATTAGTCGCCCCTTACAAGAGGCAGTTCTTGCCTCGGCCGTATTCTTATCTCTGCAAGCCAAACGGACACACACACATACTCACACACGCACACACACACACACACGCATACACACATACACTCTTCACCTCTCGTCTCCTACCTATTAGTCGCCCCTTACAAAAGGCAGGGTCTTCTTGCCTTGGCCGTATTCTTATCTCTGCAAGCCAAACGGACACACAAACATACACACACACTCACACACGCACACACACGCACACACGCACACACACACATATACACTCTTCACCACTCGACTCTTACCTATTAGTCGCCTCTTACGACAGGCAGGGCCTTCTTGCCACGGCCGTGTTCTCATCTCTGCGATCCTACTGGACACGCACACACTCACACACACAAATACACACACACTCACACACGCACACACACGCACATACGCACACACACACACACACATACACTCTTCACCTCTCGACTCCTACCCATTAGTCGCCTCTTACAACATTCAGGGACTTCTTGCCACGGCCGTGTTCTTATCTCTGCGAGCCGAACGGACACACACACACACTCACACACACGCACACACGCAAGCACACATACAGTATTCACCTCTCGACTTCTACCCATTATTCTCCTCTTACTACAGGCAGGGACTTCTTGCCACGGCCGTGTTCTTATCTCTGCAAGCCGAACGGACACACACACACGCACACACAAACACAGGCACACAGGCACACACGCACATACGCACACACGCACACACTCTCCACCTCTCGATTCCTATCCATTGGTCGCCTCTTAAGAGAGGCAGGGCCTTCTTGCCCCGGCCGTATTCTTATCTCTGGAAGCCGAGCGGACAAACACACACACACACACGCACGTTCGCACACACGCACACACACACACACCCACACACGCACAAACACACGCACACAAGCACACACACACACACACATAAACTCTTCACCTTTCGACTCCTACCCATTAGTCGCCTCTTACAACAGGCAGGGACTACTTGCCACAGTCGAGTTCTTATCTCTGTGTGCCGAACGGACACACACACTCACACACACACTCACACACACACGCACGCACACACACACACACACACACACACTCACAAACAACCACACAGACGCACACGCACACACGCACGCTCACATGAACACACACATACACTCACACACACACACGGACACACACATGCACACACGCACACACACATACACTCTTCACCTCTCGTCTCCTACCTATTAGTCGCCTTTTACGATAGGCAGGGCCTTCTTGCCCCGGCCGTATTCTTATCTCTGCAAGCCGAACGGATACACACACTCACACACACACGCACGCACACACGCACACACACACACAAATACACTCTTCACCTCTCGACTCCTACCCATTAGTCGCCTTTTACGACTGGCATGTCCTTCTTGCTTCGAGCGTATTCTAATCTCTGCGAGCCGAACGGACACTTACTTACACACACACACTAACAAACGCACAAACACACACACACACGCACACACACATACACTCTTCACCTCTCGACTCCTACCCATTAGTCACCTCTTACGACAGGCATGGCATTCTTGCCACCGCTGCTTTCTTTTCTCTGCGAGCCGAAGGGACACACATACACACACACACTCACAAACACACACACACGCACCCACACACGCACACACACATACACTAACAGACACACACGCACACACGCACACACACATACACTCTTCACCTCTCGATTCCTACCTATTAGTCGCCCCTTACAAGAGGCAGGGCCTTCTTGCCTTGGCCGTATTCTTATCTCTGCAAGCCTAACGGACACACACACATACACACACACACTCACACACGCAAACACACACGCACACACACACACAAACACTCTTCACCTCTCGACTCCTACCCATTAGCCGCTAATTACAACAAGCATGGCCTTCTTGTCACGGCCGTATTCTTATGTCTGCAAGCCGAACGGACACACACACCCATACACACACACTCACATACGCACAAACACACACACACGCACACACACATACACTCTTCACCTCTCGACTCCTACCCATTAGTCACCTCTTACGACAGGCATGGCAATCTTGCCACCGCTGTTTTCTTTTCTCTGCGAGCCAAAGATACACACATACACACACACACACTGACGGAACGGACACACACACACGCACGCACACAGGCACATACACATACACTCACACACACACACGCACACACGCACACACACATACACTCTTCACCTCTCGATTCCTACCTATTAGTCGCCCCTTACAAGAGGCAGTTCTTGCCTCGGCCGTATTCTTATCTCTGCAAGCCAAACGGACACACACACATACTCACACACGCACACACACACACACACGCATACACACATACACTCTTCACCTCTCGTCTCCTACCTATTAGTCGCCCCTTACAAAAGGCAGGGTCTTCTTGCCTTGGCCGTATTCTTATCTCTGCAAGCCAAACGGACACACAAACATACACACACACTCACACACGCACACACACGCACACACGCACACACACACA